>NC_061820.1:17167380-17169880 GCF_019202785.1 Penaeus chinensis
TGCATAATTTTAGGTACATGATAGCTTCTCCTTAGGCAAAAAATCTTGATTTTAACTACAATATGAACTATACAAGCCATTTTAACCTGTTTTACACAGGTATGTGTACTGTCTTCTGTAGTTTTTTTTGTTAATTTTGGTGCACACACATGGCTCCACAGGTGCTCAGCCTCAAAGGAGTCAAATAATAGGCCTGGTGTGACCTTATGTATTTCCCAATTCCTTGATAAAAAAAAGTGCCATCCCAGGTTTAAGTGATGCTGAAATATTGGCACGGGATAACATGTAAACCCAATAATAATTACAATATTAGTTTTCATTTAGCAAAAACATCATGCAAAGTATTAACAATACTGGTATTTTCTGATCTTTGAAATGTACAGATTAGGGAGTGAAACAGTAAGACAGTAGACGTGGTACATTTTTTTTCCAGCACCATATATATCCTGTAATAATCAACTATTTCAAATGCATTGTTTTCTGAATTGAGAGGAGTGTTCAGTGTTGTGGCACTATTGCAGAAATGGAAGTCAGTCTTCAGATAGGTCAGGCGAGTGGCTGTACTATGCATGGGCAGTTAGTTGTCCTGACAGTTTGAACACAATATGTACAGAACTTTAGACTACCAATTTAACTATATTACATACATAAAAAGTGCATGCAAAGAACAATTCAACAAAATCTAAATCAATCATATATCTTTTTAAGAGCATGCAATCAAAAGGAATATTCTATGTTATCTAATGAGAAAAAAATATTAGACATTGTACAGCTGGCCAAAGAAGTTTGCTGTCATCCTGGAGGTAACTGGGTAGGATTTCATATGGTGACATTCAAGCATAAAAATATGAGCCTTGTTCCTGTATAAACAAATATAAACTAATATTGAAATAAATCTACTTTACATATCATATCTGGAAAGAACTACATAAGAAAGGAGATGAAAAAACATTGCTTTATAAAGAAGATATCTTTTAAGAAATCAAAACACCTTTTACCAATAAGTGGCATCACTGTCTCTGGTATATATTTCCCCTTTCTTTTTCATATCATCTATACATCAATAATCTCGGTTGACTTGATAGGCTCTGTTCATCTACAGGATGCAACATTATAAGCCTCATTTTCTTATCTAATAATTGTAAGTGCAGTCAACAATGGCAAAAATGAAACTATTAAATTGTTACTTGAGTTGTAGTGCACACAACTGTTTAAAACTCTAGATGTGTACACATGTTCATTTAGAAGTTTTCTCCCAAATAACATGTGATTATCTTTAATATTTGTTTACCCTTTGAATACTATGATCCAATTTATCTGTGCAAAATAGCGGATTAACCTTGCAGCCTTATGCTATAAGAGGTGAACAAAGCCTTACTGACTTCTAGATATTGTGCCATTTCAGTGATCCAGTACATGCAGTCTAAGGATCTTAGTTCTTAAATTCATAATAGCAACCTTTTTTACACTTTTCATTAAAGACATATTTTGCATATTCCCTCATACATTGTTTGACATAGTGAGCACATGGACATCTGATTAGACAATTAACCAATTGCCATTAGGAACATGTAAAGCCCACACTAGTTTTGTTTTGTGAACTGTCTTTCATATAGATGGCTCCAAAAGTGCTCTGCCACTAAGGAGTTTTCAGGGATCAATATCATTACTCTTCTTACTATTACAGACATTATGATTGTTATAATGCTATTGACAATACTAACAAAAGGAAATACTACATAATATTTCCAAATATCAAATAAAAGGGGTAAACGAGTGAGACAGGAAGGATTGGTAACTGACTCCTTGCTGACTAAGCACTTGTAGTGCCATCTATGTGTGAACACTATTAATAATTACAGACACAGTAAATATGACAAGTACATACATCCCCTTTACAATATGTTAAGCGTATTGATGCCAAAAGTGCATGTTGTTATGCACTCTCCACTGTTTTTTTTTTTTTTATTAGCTTCACACATAAATGATTCTATCAGATATAATGATAATAACTATAATAGAAATAAAAACTTTTTTCCACAAAAAATCAAGGAAGTGGGTAAACAGGTGAGGCCTGGAGTGCCTATTATTAGTGACAAGGCATTTTATGGAGCCATCTGTGTAAACAGTGTAAAGTGGATAGTGCATGAACTTGGTGATAGAGTTAAAGAATAAAATGTCTATTTCTTTGCCTACTTTCTTCTTTGCTTCTTTCCAAACATCATTATACAGAAACAAGTTTCATTTGAAATTGTCTTAACACAAAGTCTCCAAGGAAATGTTGTGTTCACTGTAGTACTGTTTTGTGAAATTTCTCTGCACACAGATGGCTGTGCCAGTGCTTTGCCACAAAGAGGTCAATTAGTTGACCTTGTGACCTCACCTGATTTCACCTTTCCTTGAGTTTACAGGAAAAATGCCTTTTATACTAATGCAATTAATATCAATGCTGTTATCTTTATCAAAGACATTATATTTACTATAGTATTATTGACATTAC
>NC_061820.1:17174880-17179880 GCF_019202785.1 Penaeus chinensis
TATTCCCCCAAAGGCAAGAATGATGTAATGTCTCTTCAACAATCAGCTGGGGTCTTTAACAGCTGAGCTTTCTCTCATAGCATAAGCAACATAAACATACATATGTTACTCAATTCAAATGTTAACGACCACAGCTACAAAGTAGTAATATAAAATATATAAATGACAAATAAAAACAAAAAAAGTAAATAAAAGAAGACAATCTATTCAAGCCGGGGCAATCTTGTCCATAGATGTCAGCAAGGACAGAGTTGCAATACTTCGAATGATCATCTTGAAAATCTGAAACATGAAAAAAGAAATTTTAATGGAATAGGATTCTTATTTGTTAAAATCCCTACAGGTATACAATATGTGCCTTTCAGCAAGAATCATTTTTAAAAGCCAATTTCGTGAAAGTTCCATCAAAATGATGAAGAGAATAGGTGTCAATTATCATGTAGACAAAAATATATATGTAAATAAATAAATAAATACACAAAAATATGTATGCATGTTTTTTTTGTTTGTTTGTTGTTACTTTTTTGAAAAATCCACTACGCACAAACTAGATTTGTTGAAAAAGTGAAACATAATGAATCTAGTTCGTTCATTTAGGGTTTTTCTACCATAGTATCAACTCAGTAGGGTGTGTGTGTGTGTGTATATATATGTGTATACATTTATACGTGATTATGTATATGTATATACATACTCATGTACATATATATAATTATAAATATATATATATATAAATAATTACATTTATATATATACATATACATACATATATAGATATACATACATAAATATACTTATACATATAAAGACATGCATATTCATATATACATATACCTATATATACACACATGCATACATATACATACATATATATATATATATATATATATATATATATATATATATATATACACACACACATAAATATATGTAAATAGAGTAGCTTCACTTCTGAAGCAAGCAATGAATAATAATACTACAGAAATGTCAATTTTGCCATCAGATGGCAGCACATAAGCAATGTTTAACTGTAGCATTGGGAGTATATAATAATATAGATCTCATGATATACTAAAGGAATAAATATTATATATATATGTATATATATACCACATATATATTATAAATACATCACACATATAAATATATATATATATATATAATATATATATATATATATATATAATATATATATATAATATATATATATACATTATATATATATATATATACATATATATGTATATATACAATATATATATATATATATTTAGTCATTAATATTTAATTTATATTTATATTTATATTCATATTTACATTTTATTTTTATGTTTATGTTTATATCTATATCTATATCTATATTTACATAAAAATCCCAAATGGCCTCAAATAGTTTGTCATATTGGTGCCAGGTGTTGTCAAAGCTAAAATAAGTGTTCAAGAAGATGTGATTATAGCTGAGCTTGAAAACAAATGCAATGTACATGTACCTCTTGAAGAAAATGACAAACGAATACATATATACATGGTATACATATATAAATATAAATATATAAATGGCATATTTGTATAAATAGTATACAAAATATAAAAATATGCACAAATATATAGATATATATGATTGTTATCAATACATCAGAATTTGATATTAATGGACTGCATCATCTGGATATATCCCATACAAATACGGGATATTAAGTATAGTATTTACAATAATTACACCAGTGGCATTCACTGAAGTGGTGTAGTATCAAGTGCTTCAGTGTCTGTGTCTACTGGAACTCAAGCAAAGACCAGGAAACTTCAATTGGGACAACAGCTAGATGGTCTCCCTCACAATTCATAAAAGAAGAAAATCCATTCCAAGCTCCACTTTGTCAGAATATATATGATGAAGGTTTGCCATGCCTCTGATATTACCCACACATTTGAAAATTTGATATAACCTCTCCATAAGTAAAGGAACTGCCCACCCTCTCTCAGCTTAGAATGTTTGTCACTCTATGAACTTGTCACAGTTGCTCAGCAGTATGAACTATTCATAATGAGATGAGATAAGAAGGGTTAAACAAGGATAAGGTCCTAAGATATCACATGGGTGTCTTCATTTATGTGACATTTGAATTTTTTTTCTACCAAACTATTTTTATTAGGACAATATCATAACAAATGTTAGTTTTGGCTTTATAAACTTACTAAATCTGGTCAGTAGACATTATAAGAAGTCATTCTATACCAAAATGATTAGTATCAGTGATGCACAACTTTTACATCAGATTACCAAATGGTCTTTGTGTATAGATGTGATGATCCAGCAGATAAGCTGTCATATAATTTGTTCCAGTAAAGAAAATTAGATATCTATCTCCGTTTCTCTGCCTGTGACTATCTCTCCATCTACATATTTTTTTATGACTCATGGACAGACAACCAACTAGCAACAAGTTAAATATAAAGTGAGTGTGATCTATCAGGTGCCAGAATCAGATACCCTTGCACTCTATTAACTCCCCTAAATATAAACTTCAGAAGTAAAAGAAATGTCATTTAGACTCAAGAGCTCAAAAGTACGAGTATCGCTACGGTCGGTCCAGTCTGCTGACATTGAAAAATATTCCTCCTTTGGTTTCGTGTCACAATCTAGCAGCCAAGTGGAACTAAGTATCGATTGTTTAATGAGCCTTTTGCATCTGACCGACAACTACCTTGTTATCTTCTGATGCAATAATCATCAGTGCAAAGAAAATACCCAACATATATTTCATTTTGGCCCCCCAAAAAATTTAAATACACGGACACTGCATGCCACTCAGCCACGGCAGAGCAATGATCAGCTGTTTAATCATTATCTCCTTTATGCTGAACTTGTTTCATAAACAGCCACCTTATCGCGGTCCACGAGCGGTTGATGTACCTCTCTTAGTAGTTTACAAGAGGGGGAATCGACTCACTTGACTCTAGGAAGTAGATTTCCCGACAGAAAGAAGGAGGAATCGCCTGCAGGACTTTTGCCAAAACAAGACACCTTCCCACTCTCCCGCAGCCGCTGTCTCGAAGGCTGCGCTGGCATGGGCTTCGCTCTCCCAAGTTCGCTGCATTTGCCACGCTTTTTTGGTACTTTATTTCAGGATTTGGATTTAGGGCTATGGGAATGATAATGTCTAATACATTTCTTCTTACATTCATCAAGAACGGATATCGCGGGTAAAATTATTTTGTCAATGTGTCTGTATTTGAATATGGTTTGGTTTTGCTATTCTGCATCACGCAAAGTTGCACAAATTTCAACCGGTTAGGTCCTGCAAAAAAAGAAAGTTTATTCATGTACGTTGAACAGATGAATATATACATATATTTTTGTAAAGCTACCGTAGAAACAGGCATGAGTGCAAACGAACTCAATACATTTTCCATTGCATAAAGCGCAATGCACAAGTAAAATCTGAGTTGATTTGACATGTGCATCGATATGTCTAGTATGTACCGATACAAATAGATCATACGGAACTGAATCAAACGAGCAAATGTTGATAACAAAAAATAGATGTCTTGACAACGTAAATTTCTTTTGTTGCAATGTTCTCAGCATCATAGCAACAGTTGCAAGTACCCATCCAGAAACAATTACAAGAAATAAAATAATTCATCAGGTAACTAGTTCATTAACATGGTTTGTATCATAATGCAGCTCATCAAATTGGTGTTAGCTGAAAACAATAAATCAAAATGTGCTTATGCAGGTAGTTGATCAATTCGAGGAAGTTGACCGACTACAAACTGTACCCACCTAAAAGGTGAAATTAATTCAAGAAACATATTTTTTAAATATTATTTAGGTTTTAATGTCCACAAGTAGTCCGAGGTAGCCACAAAAGAATAAAATATGATAGCAAAAACTATTTCGACGGGTACTCGACACGACCATTGAAATGTTGTTTACTACCCATCCAATATAAAGAAATAAATTGAGTTTGATATGTTTCAAAATTGTATTTTTGTGATATAAATGATATAAGAATAAATCATATTAGACCAAATTATGAGTAAGATACGATACCCCAAATAGCTTAGGCAGGTAGTTGACGCGTCTCAGGTTAGCTTGTTTACCAACAGAGGGCTGTGACGTCACGACAGAGAAATCTCAGGGTCGCCCGCACTGGATGTTGGTATTTTGGTACGTTCAGCTACAATTACGCTCTTGTTTTGACATATTCTCTCATGGCTTCGATCTTTAACCATTGTAGCTTGGTATGAAGGTTAATTTTGTTCAACGTATAGGAGGATAAAAGCTGGAAACACGATCGAAATAGCGTGGTATGCTTAGTTGTGTACTTCAGATGTCGTGCGAAAGGAAGACATTTTTAAAAGTTTTTCCGTATTAACTTTTAAGCTCACGTTTCTTCATGCCAACTAAAGCTTTTTGGTGCAGCATTACGGAACGCATGATATTTGTTTTCCACAGCAGTGATGCAAGAATGGCAAATCTTGTAACGGAGCCTTGCTTTCCTTCAGTCTCATTTGTCTCTTATTTTAACATACACAGACTTGTATATTCACCTTGCCATTAAAAACACGACTGTATTCTTGCAGTTCCATTTTAATCTTAAGCACGTGCTCATGCATAGTGTTTTGTGGAGAGTTAAAGGGACAAACGAGTGGGTAATATGATTGACAATGGAATTGATAGCTAATTCTATATAATTGTTTTTATATCAAATTTCTTAAGCAGAGATTCCTCACAGTAACTATTTTGACCAAAATTTACTTAAGGGCATGTCCATGGATGACTGGGTGACAGATGCAGTTGTAATCATATTGATGTGAAGCACATTTCCTTCAAGCTACTCAAAACTTTTCCTTATTTCAGAGTTCATTTTAATGGTCATGTGTTTAATTTTGTGGCATAAATTGAATAAGTAATTATTCAGGCAAAGTTATTATCAGAGTTACCATCTAGTCTACTTTTGGAAATAAATGTTTTTATGATATGTTTTCTAGCT
>NC_061820.1:17204880-17227380 GCF_019202785.1 Penaeus chinensis
CTCTCTTTACCATAATAGAATCTTCTAATGTTAGGCAGCAAGAAAAGGTGAGGCTGTACTCCAGTTGACTTCTCGTGCTTTATTTGATATGTTTAGTAAGAGCAAATTGTGATGGGTTGTTAAATATTACAAGCTGTGATAATATTACCTACAAAGCATGTGGTATATCTGAAAATGTGAATTCATAAATATATTTTATTTTTATTTTCTCTATCAAACTTGGTTTCCTCTCACGATGCATAATATAGCCAAAGTGAATTTTAAAAATTATATAAAATTATCTTGGTTCTCACATAAAATGTGTTACTTTACCAATTATACCATGTCTATACTCTATCTATTCTTTCTTTTCATCTGATAACAAAGTAAAGACTCCTGGAGCACGGAATCACCAAAGAACAGAAGGGGTTTAACTGAAAAAGATTGTTGAATATACTGAAGACAGTAGGATGATTTGCGAAATCTAATTGTATGACTTCAGAAAAGTATACAACTTACACCCAAGGCCTTAGTGACTTTACTGAAAAAGTAGTGAAGTAAATAAGTATTGATTTAAACTAGACTACATCAATTTGCTGTTGTAATTGAAATGAGTTTCTGTTTTGTTTCATGAATAACACAGTGCCCCTATGCATAATATGGAGATTATGAGTAACCAGTTTCTGAAAGCATAAGGACTGCAAGGTAATGTATCTTGGTTTAATGTGTGATATATACCTGTATATTGACTTCTTGCCACTACATGGGGTCACATAGAATGTAAAATCTTGACATTGAAAAGTGATTTTTTAACTGAAATTTGCTACATAAATTTCACTTGCAGTGAAGAAAGAACAGTATTGATGTTGTCATATATTTTGAGATGAGCTATTGATAGTCAATAAAGTCACTTTTATTTTTTACTTTATATATATAAGCAATGTCATTCATTGGTCTACTGTTTATCCTGAAAGCTCCACAGGGAGTGACTTCTCAAGCAGGATGATAGAAGGTTGATGGCTTCTGCTAGAACATAAGAGAAGACTTTTCCATGAAAAAGAAGTGAATTTGAAAGAAATGTTGATAATGATAATCCATTTTTATACAGTGATAGGAACTGTAGTCTTTTTTTTCTTTTTTGCCAATGATTGGCCTTTGAATGCTTAAAACTAACTTGAAATTTGCTTTCATGCTAAGGAGGGGGGAAAAAATGAGTGTTTATAATTTTTTACATATATTTCTCATGTTTGTGCAGGCAATGTTATCTTTTGCAAATTATACAGTGTGCATCTTGACCTGGGAATTGTAGCTATTTAATGCAAGTGTAACTAATATTATTTTGCTGATGCTGCAAAGCCATGCCATCATGTGCTCTACAATGAATCGTCTACCCCTCTCCCTTAGTTTGGCCGTAAACTGTTACACCATGATAACTTTACCTCCATGTCATAATGATTGCGTCCACAGTTTGATGTGTTTACTTTCATCAAAAAGAAGAAAAAAAATCCAAGAAAGTAAGTCATACATTTCCTGTGTTCCATATTATTGTTTCCAAGATTTCTTGTTGAGAAATGTATCAGTTACATCCCCAATTGCAAAGGTAATACATTCTATCCAGCAATCTCCAAAAGTGCTGAGTGTAGGCAGAAGAGCTTGCAGTAGGTGGTATGCAGGCAACAGTTCATGATATGCATTGTCTTGTAAACCACATCAAGTGCCAAAGTTGCATTTTTTTTTCTTTTTATAATTATATTATTAGTTTTTTTTAATTATATTAAAAGGACTTCAATTACAGATATCTTGTTAGTTGCGGCTATTGTAGAATTCAAGAGTATGTAAGAGAAACCAAATGTGAGAATCTCTCCATTTCAAGTAAACTGTGGTGTTAATATTCTCAATGTATAAGGAGCTAAGTAGCAAGGCATTATTTCTTTCACGGCAAGGCACTTAAGACCAGTATGGTGTCAACATGTGGCTTTTGTCATGGGCTTTCATCCTAACTTTGGGTATTCAGAGTAACCAAATGATACAAATGAACGACTAAAAGAATGTTAGTTGCTACCCAACCTGATGGTTGAAATATGATATTAATGCCAAAAATAGAAACTGACATGAACTGTATACTGACTTTGTGCATATTGGTATTATGTGTTATTGTTATTGGTATGTTCCATTTCTTACATCATCATTAATTTTTTTTCTCTCACTCTCACCTCATGAGGTGTGATACTGCTGACACCAAGTTGCATATACTAAGGTGACAGCATCCAGCCAAAAGCTTGATGTAGGGGATTCCAAGTATAGGTTTCTCAGATTCATCTACACAGGCATAAGCACTGCTGCTTCTTTTAAGGTGGGGCAGTTAGGGACAGTCATCAAGTAAAGGTCCAGGCAAGGATTGTCACCTAGGGGAGGTCCAGGCAAGGATGGTCACCTAGGGGAGGGTTAGGCAGGGACAGTCATCTAGTGGAGGTCCAGACAAGGACATTCACATAGGGGAGGTTTAGGCAGGGACAGTCACCTAGTGGAGGTCCATGTAGGGGCAGTCACCTTTTACGGGTCTAGGCAAGGGGTAATCACCTAATGTATGTCCAGACAGGGACAGTCACCTTGTGCTGCTCCACTTAAAGGAGACTTGCAGTAAGATAGGTTGGACGGAATCCCTGAGATGTGATTAGTCCAGAAATGGTTTGGTTATTTATTACTGTTATTATTGTTTGTAGTACCATTTTTATGCTATGTTTTTTCAGATTATGATTTTTATTAATTATGAATTTTCTCAATCTATTAGTTATTGTAATTTCTTTTGTCATATTTACACTTCATATTTTCTTAAACATTGCTTTTGTTAGTTTATTATTTAATGCATTCAAAAATGTCAGTAGTTGAATCAAACTCATCTTAGTTGAGAAATTTGTTTTAAGGGGTTAGTTGTGTTGAACTTGCTCTAAGCTAAGTTTTTACCCCATCATAGCACTTGAGGCCATACTAGTCCTTCCTCAGTCTGACTAATCATATTTCTGCACATGAGCCATTTAATTAAAACCAATCAATATGAGAGTTCTTCCTCCCTATTTATTTGGTTGTGAATATTAATCAGTATTTGCTTTTACTATATCCTTGCATTCAGTGGTTTGTTATAGATGAAAAAAACAAAAACAAGTTGGAATGATGCATTTATGTGTCCTATCTTTGAGCACAAATAACAAATACAAGGCTCTCATTTTCTTCTCAATTATCCTCTTTCAAGGGAAATAATTTTTTTGGTATAATAATTGATCATTTGTTGTCAAAGGCGCTGTTCTACATAATTGTTTATGGATTCCCGCCCCAATTTCCGTTGTTCCTTTCCGTCCAGTTAGTTGCATCAGAATCTTACATATGCATCTTTTCTGTATTATTCAGTTTGACATAGCAATAATTCTTATATCCCATATGTGTACATATGTATAGTTTAGTATTATTTCTTTACATTTGTGATTATTGCTTTAAAGAATTTAGTCATGTTAGTAAGCCCATTTTATGTCAATCATTTTATCATAGAGAAGTCAACTATTAAACTCTTCTAATCTTTTCTGTAGTTTCTGTCCCATTAATGATATATTTCACTGAGCTTGACACAAAAGCTAAGAGAGGTTTAGCCTGCAGTCTGTTATTCGCAGGAGCTGCTTCTATTTAAGGGTTGTATTTGCTAGGTAGCACACCTTTCATATCTCATCATCATTCTCAGCTTCTCCATGGTGACAGTACAAACCAAGAACATAATGTGATGAGATCATTAAATGCGATCCACTTTTGTAGAGGATACGGTATGGCTTTTTTTTTTTTTTTTTTTTTTATATATATATATAGAACACACAAAATTGAGCCTTCTATACCTCCTGTAGGCTCGTATTGCTTGATTTCATCACTCATATTTTAGCTGTCAGAACTGTAAAGCTAAATTTTGTAGTTTTGTCAGAGAAGTGTTTAGATTTTATTTCATGCATGATGTGAAGCTGCCTGTGCAGATTTTTTTTAAGGAAGTAGTTTTACCCTGTTAATGCGTAATAGCTAGATGTTTGTAAACTTTCTCAACAGGTAAGAGTTCAAATATTGACTGGGAAATTAAAGTATAGAAAGTTTCCAGTAACTAGCTATTTTACTTGCAAGACTTCCTTGAAATTTATTGTGTCCATATTTCAGAATTAATACCCGGCTCTTAGAAATTAAATCTATGTTCAGTCTTATATGTTGTTATCACAAACTTCTAGAAAGCTAACCCATAGTAGTGCAACTCCAGTGGATTGTTTATCAGAGATTATTGTTATGTATATATAACGAGATTAGAGACAATTATACAGATTGCTGAAAGCACAGATGTGTTTCTTTTATCCTGATATTTTTTTTTTTTTATCCTATTATGATTATAGAAACGAGTCCTTAAAATTTAAGGAATATTAAAAATAGTATTCTTCCCAACACACTCATTCTCTCATTACCTTCCTTACAAAGGCACATATGCATACACAATGTCACAGACTTTTACATTGCAAACAGCTATCCACTTATTTCTCTCCTCTTTTATATTTTTCCCTTGCTCTCCCCCCCAAAAAAATTTAATAAAGTGCATATTAATTCATTAATAGGCAAAATTTTTGGTAAAGTTTGGTGAGGTGTGCAAGATCTCATCCTGGCAATCAAGACTCATGACATGAAATTGTCACTCTGCATCTGCTAATATTCGCCACAATGTGAGAGGGCTTATCAGCATTTATCAACAATGGATTGAAGAAAAAAATGCACTGGTTTATTAATAGAAAATAAAGATCAAAATGCTTACTATTAATAAGCCAATGGTTTGTAGATTATTCCATACAAATGGGGTTGATGGCTGCAATGACTGTCAGAAGACCAGGATTAAAACGAGGTCTTTCATTTTATACTAAAGTAACTGGCAGATAGCCCAGTCATCACCAGACAAGGAAAGGTTAAATTGGAAATAGGTGCTTGCCATGCAATATGATTTAAGATAACAAGGTCGTACATTGTATTTCTCTGTTTTAGGATTTGCTGTTAAATTTGTAGTAATTAAATTATTTTTTCCAAGTTCAAAACACTTACATAAGAGGAAGTAAAATAAAAATTACTTCACTAAAAGATAATGAAGGACACAAGGACTTTTTCTCCCCCTTCCCTGCCTATGTAATGATAGACATTCCTCCTGAAAAAAAATGATTTTATAGAATCCAGGCAAGACAAGACTCAAGAAGAGAGAGTTCCTAAATTTGAATTTAAAGAGGAATCAGTGTACTGTTTTGGTGTTTCAGGATTTCTACAGTATCTCTACTGTGAAGCTATCTGGTAGGTATTGTATGCCTATGAAGGAGTAGTAGGCAATATGCAAAGGAGTTAAATGATGATGTATTAAGCCTTTGATTGCAACATTAGAGTAGCCAAATCATTTGAAAAAGCAATATTCCATGCATGAACATCACTGTGGAAATCTGTTCATACTTGAAAATAACTGTTTTTTATGGCAGCTTAGTGTGTTACACTGAGCAGTTTTGAAAGTTAATGGCAATAATGGTTCAGAATGTTAACAAAAAGAATCTGCATGGCAGCATTATATTTTACCCTTTCTCCCCATTTAAAAATGTGATCCAGGTTAGGGTTGATAACAATGTTTAATTATGAGTTTAGAAACAAGAGCCATTAGGCTGAGAACTAAGGATGAAGGTGTATCTGAAAATCAAGTTCTTGGCACATGAATCTAAAGTTGTTTACATACCAAACAAGCTGCTACATATGACAGCAACTACATTCTGACATCATTTTCCTCTTTCATATTTATACTTTAACCTGTTATGAATTTTATGACTCTGAAAAGAATTTAAATGAAGAATTACTATCATCCTGACTTTTTCCTGTCCACAAATTGTTGATAATTTATTTCCAACATATATTTCCATCAGTTCATATGTCATTCTGGTTCTTGTCAGTATTTTTTTCTTGGATAATATTGTATGAACCTAAAATGGTTGTTCTTTAAAAGTAAGGAGATCTAGACATTTTCAAAACTTTAGTGAAAATACATGTCAAATACCCTGTATCCTACTGTAGTATAATTCAGTGAAAAAAGTGAATTATCATTTAAAAAATTTTGAACAACTAAGTTTGCAGGCATATAGAAAAGACAGAACTTAAAGTACACACACATTTATAAAAGAATATACAAAAGAATAGAATAGGTGTAGGTTTTTAAATTACAAAAGACCAAAGATGTTATATACAGTGTATATACTACTTAATAAATAGTATTAGAATATCAAACATTACTATATAGCTTTTTTTCTTTTTGTTTTATTGCAGAATGAGTTAGATATTTATAACACCTTGGAACCAAATACTGAGTGACTAAAATAGTATCAATTTTTTTTTAATTTTCTTTGTTAGGCAAATCAGTGCAAAGTTGCTGTCAACACAGAAAATTCACTATAAAACTTTAGCTGTCTAAATTAACCCTAAAGATCCAGGTGATACAACCATCATGCCATGAAAAATTTTGGCTTGAGGGGTGGGTGACGAGAACATGCTGTTGTGGGAAAATCTGGCTGTGGGCCAGGGTGACATGAACTTGCCATTGTGAGCATTTTGGCTGAAAGCCAGGGTGACAGGAAAGACTCCCCATGTGTGCACAAAGCTCTTGGAGGGTGATTAGATTTATTTGACATTTAAGAAGGGGCTCTTACATTATTCCCATAAATGAACGAGTGTGGAATGCACTGTCTCCAGAGCATGCTATTTCCATGCTCAGGATCCTATTCCAACCCACCATGACCAGCAATGCAGGTTATATTACAGAAAATTGTATATTACAAAAATTATATAAAAAATTACACAAATAACAAAATATTACTTATTATTATTACCATTACTGCACAGAGTTATGGACTAACAATGTGGAGTCTATACAAGGAAAATAGTCTATTATCATCTGGATAAAGCAAATCAAATGACAAATACATACATTGAAAAACGACAAAAAAACAAAAAACAAACTAAAAATGCTTATTCTGAAAAAGAGAAATAAAACTGCAAAGGGGAAGAATGAAAAAGAGAAAATAACACTGCAAAATGGAGCCATTGAGTCTTATCACCACACAAGTGTTCACTTATGCCTGGCCTACAAGCTGCACAGCCGACAGAGTCGCCTTTCACGTAATCCTAATGCCTGATTTTGGGCCATGTAATGGCAGTGAAGCATCCGGGTCCAATGGGATAATGTAGAATCAATAAACAGTAAAACAATCAATGATAAAGATAATAGATATATTATGTATACTAAAGTGAATACAGTCCTGTGCGATCCTTACAAATGACCTTATATTTGTTGATTTTTTAATGTCTTGGTAAAATATATAAACATAGTATCTAAATATATCAAAATATAGAGTAACTACATGTTTATGTGTGCATGCTTGCATATGTGTGTACATGTGCATGAGAGAGAGAGAGAGAGAGAGAGAGAGAGAGAGAGAGAGAGAGAGAGAGAGAGAGAGAGAGAGAGAGAGAGAGAGAGAGAGAGAGAGAGAGAGAGAGAGAGAGAGAGAGTGTGTGTGTGTGTGTGTGTGTGTGTGTGTGTGTGTGTGTGTGTGTGTGTGTGTGTGTGTGTGTGTGTGTGTGTGTGTGTACATACATTTTAAGAATGCATGCATTCATGAATGCATTTGTGCACGCAAGCACACACGCACACGCACACGCACACGCACACGCACACGCACACGCACACAATTCACATTTTAATTTTAATCTCAAAACAATAAACAAATATAGTACAACTGGCTACAAGGAAATACTTTTGTTATATGTGTTAATGCTGTGACCACTGGATACTCTTCAGATCGATGCCTTCTTGGACCATTTCCCACAGAGGACTGTAAAGATGCACAAAAAATGTAAATAAATGTTCATATGAATAGATGTCAATATATTCTCTACAACATAATAATAATTTGCCTTCTAACCAAAGTTTTCCTCTAACAGTTTTAAAATATATATGTCATAGTTATTATCATATATCAAGACTTTCCAATCACACTACCTAATATCTTTTAAATGTAGATTAAGAATGAGAAAGCCAATTATTTGTAAATTATCCACAACTGCATAAGTTACTAAATGCAATTATCTTTTGCCAGATATCAAAACACCTCTAAGATAAAGCAGCCAAGTGCTCATATCAAAAGACAATAAAAATATCCTGACATATCACACTACGCACCTCATTTCTCTTAGTCTTTTTACATGTTCCACACACTTATCAGCTGTGTATTGAACTTCTTTCTCTGTGGTAAATCGTCCAATGCCAAACCGAATGGATGAGTGGGCCAAGTCCTCCTCTGTTCCAATGGCCCTTAACACATATGAAGGCTCCAGAGAGGCACTAGTGCAAGCTGACCCCGAGGAGAGTGCCACATCCTTCAGTGCCATCAGCAAACTTTCACCTGGAGTAGATGAAATAGTAACACATTAACAGAATTCTACAAACTGGTTTCTGGAGGTAATACTGCATAATTCTTAGCACAGAACACCTGCTACTGCCATTCTTTCAAATGCTTTTCTTACCTTCTACAAAAGCAAAGGAGAGATTTACACAGCCAGGGTATGTGTGTTCTGTATCACCATTCCTGATGACATTGGGCACTCTTGACACAATGGAGTGAATCAGTGTGTCTGACAGCTTTTTTATATACTGGGAGTCATACTCCATCTCCTTCTTCGCAATTTCACATGCTTCACCTAAGCCAACAACAAGAGGGGTTGGCACAGTTCCAGATCTGGGGATACAGTGGAAATTAAAGGTGAATTCTCTGTCCTGGATTCATGTTAGAAAAAAAAGAAAGAAAAAAAAAAGAAAAGAAAAAGAAAAGAAAAAGAAAAAAAAAAAAAAGAAAAAGAAAAAAAAAAAGAAAAGAAAAGAAAAGAAAAGAAAAAAGAAAAAGAAGAAAAAAAGAAAAGAAAAAAGAACAAGAACAAGAACAAGAACAAGAACAAGAACAAGAACAAGAACAAGAAAAAGAAAAAGAAAAAGAAAAAGAAAAAGAAAAGAAAAGAAAAGAAAAGAAAAGAAAAGAAAAGAAAAGAAAAAGAAAAAGAAAAAGAAAAAGAAAAAGAAAAAGAAAAAGAAAAAGAAAAAGAAAAAGAAAAAGAAAAAGAAAAGAAAAGAAAAGAAAAGAAAAAGAAAGAAAAAAAAAAATATATGTGTATATATATATATATATATATATATATATATATATATATAATTAGCCCACTGCCACAGATAATGTCCTATCACATCATGCTCAAAACTCTTTCATGTCTAATCATGTCATGACCCTGGGTCCTACTGGTCAGGATGGCAGCTTGTCGGCCTGGCCATAAACCCAGGCAAAGTAGCATGTGCTAATGCTAAGCATTATCTAGAATTTTACCTCATCATGAATAATTTAAGATATGGTATAAGGAGGGAATGAGAATTGAGGCAGTAGGGTGTTAAAATGATGTGTAAATTTGAAATTAAGATTCCTGTCAGAATTATAACAAGTGTCCTTTCTATTTCCATGAAGTCAACAAAGAAGAGGTAAATTCCATTACTCATAAAAAAAAAAAAAGAAAAGAAAAGAAAGAAAAAACTATAATAAAGAAAAGTAAGAAAACAAAAGAAACACTTACCGCATGCCACGTTCTTGCCCACCGCCACTCATCAAGGCCTCCACACGTACCCTTGGGCGTCGGCGAACATACAGACAACCAATGCCCTTAGGCCCATAAATTTTGTGCCCACTGAAAAGGAAGTACATGTCATTATCAAAATCAGTCTATTGGTGCAAATATTCTTTGTTTATTCTATAATTTATATATCAATATCAGTGAAGTTTCAAAAGACAAAAAACAAAAAATATATATACATTAACCATCTAGATGAAAGTTATATGATAAAACAGAAGGACAAATACAAATTGTGTCACTATATCATCTGAGAACTCAGAAGGGGGAGGAAGGGGTAGGGGTGAAAGAAAAATGGCCCCAAAGATCTATCAGAGGTTTAAAAAGGGAACAAATGAGGGAAAAAAAGAAGTAAAAAGGATATGAATCCTAACACTACACTTCTAAACATTTCTTACCTAACAGACATCAGGTCAATATTCTGTTCATTTACATTGATGGGTATCTTACCCACAGCCTGAGCAGCATCTGTGTGGAAAAATATCTTGCGAGAGCGGCACAATGCACCAATCTCTCTGAAACAGGTACATTTACTTTTATTAATATTGAATATTCGGATAAATTTACAACATAATTTTATTTCTGTAATTCTGACAATACAAGTATATGATGTTAAATATAATTAATTCAGTATGCTTCCTCTACTATTTCATAACATAATCTAATGGAAATGATATATCAAATACAGTATTTTTCATTTCACAAGGATTCATTTACTGCAGCTCAGACTTATTTCAACCTGAAAAATAAATGAATGCATTATCATCTCAAAATATAGGCATATCCTCTTTACTTACTTGACAGGCTGAACAACTCCAATTTCATTGTTAACCATCATAACAGACACCAAAGCAGTATCAGGTCTAATGGCTGCTTCTAATTCTTCAAGAGAAATCAGACCTGTCGACTGTACTGGAAGATAGGTTATATCCCAGCCTTCGTTCTCAAGAGCACGGCAGGAGTCTAAGACGCATTTATGTTCCTGTTGGAATATACTTTATGCTTCACAAGGAGATTGGACAGATTTTGAAAATTTAAGCCATTGGTGCCAAGTAATTGCAACATCCACTATAGTTTTGTTCTGTGCCTAGTCATAAAGCAGTCAATAAGCTGATATCCCTATTTCTTGAATTTTCTCATTATTTTCTAAGGCTATTACAGTTTCTATAAATGACACAAATTCACATGCATGTATGCACATGCCTGCACATATTCATGCATCACATATGCACCCATACTTTTATTTAAAGCTACAAACTTTAGATACAAACTTACAGTTTGAGTAGTGATCACATGGCGTTTCTTGGACCTGTAAAATCTGGCAACACCTTTGACACTGATGTTATTGCTCTCTGTGGCCCCTGATGTAAATATAATCTCTTTCTTGTCTGCTCCAATAAGTTCAGCAACTTGCTATTAAATAAAATAATATACATAAGTAAACAAACATTTTTATCTGTAAACCAAATATAAATATCAGTATATTAGGATTTGAAGATTTTAAACGTTATCTTTGTGGTATGACAATATTATGAGAAATCAGGTATATTAAAAATACTCTGACTTACCTGTCTAGCCTTTTCCATTGCTTTCTCACTGTCCCAACCATAGGCATGAGTGCGAGAATGAGGATTTCCATATTGGTGCGTAAGATAAGGAAGCATAGCATCTAGCACACGTGGGTCTAATGGAGTGGTTGCCTGGGCATCTAAGTACAAGGGACGGAGTTCGGATTCTTGTTCCATGCCTGCCACATTTCGAACTGGAGAAGTACCTGTGGTAATAAATATATGTCATAAATCTATTATATGCATAATAATTTCATTCCTAAAATAATGCAAGACATCTAGAATGAGAATTTAAAGATACAGGAAATGGGTGGTCAATCCATTACATGCATGCCAAAAGTGGCATATTAAACCCCAGGAGGTTCTTAAAAATAACTAAATAAATCTCCAATTCTTTCATATTGCAATCTGGGCAACTGGAGAGGGCCACATACTGCCGTATGGCTAGGGAAGGGGAGAAGGAATAGGCAAGGAAGTGTCTTATCCCATTCATGTGTTATATCATTCATCAAACAGTTAATAATTTCCAATGTCTTTTTAAGTTTTCCAAGAAGTTCCCAGTGTGCTAAATCAAAGTGTAACTATAACAAAGTTCAACTTTAAATATCAGAAAAATATGAATATCAGGTCACAGTAGGTTTGAGCTATGTAGTTAGAAGGCGTGGGAAAATATTTATCACTAATAATTAGACCAATTCTGACTAGCGCACTTACAGAGGTTGCCCACTCGTGATCTTCAAAACAATAACTGTTTGGATATATTCCACCCTCTCAAGACAGAAGCTCCTGGCACCATACCAGACCATTTTCCGGGATATGTGTAGAGGTGGATGTTTGAGAAAAAAGTAGAAGCATCATCCTTTATGCTCTCTATGCTCTCAGCATAGAGGACTATATTGATAGGAAGACTAATATAGAGGATCTAAGCTTAGTTTTGAAGGTCTATTCTCCTCAGTAATCCTAGCTGAGTTAAGAGCCAGTCGCATTAACAATGAAGCAGACAGGGCAAGATACAAGATTCAAAATTCTACAGTTCAAAGAATGATGAGGAGAGATAAGGATAGTTTTATAAATTACCTTTGTCAACGTATTGATGAGAATTCTGTGCAATCACTCTAAAAGACCTTTATCTAGGTGTAAGAAGCTTAACAAGAAAATTCAAGCCCAGTATAGACACTGTCAAAAATGAAAAAGGGGCAACACTGTAAAGGAGAAGTGAAAGAAAGATGGAAACAATACTGCAAAAAGAATGACATTTTGCTGTTCTCCAAAGTTGAAAAGGCAATCAATGAGCTTAAGAACAATAACAGTCCTGGACTGGATGAAGTGGTAGCTTAGTTAAAAATGGTGGAGAAAAATATTACATTTTTTTTTACAAACTATGTATTTTGATATGAACCAAGAAGGAATGGCCAGAGGATTGGGTTAAATCAATTTTTGTACCAATACCTAAGAAAGGTGACATCCTAAAATGCAGTAACAACAGGACTATTGCTCTTGTCAGCCATTGTAGCAAAATTATTGTTGGCAGCATTAAAATTAAAATGGTTGAAGAAATTGATCAAGCTCAAGCCAGTTTCAGACCCAGAACTGGAACCAGAAACCAAATCTTCAATGAACAGAGAACAGAGAATATGATAACATCTAGCTATGCTTTATTGACTATAGTAAGGCTTTTGACATGGTTTCACATGGAGTTTTATAGCACACAATGAAAAATATGGGGTTCTCTGAGTATATAAGTAGCTTATTTAAAATTATGTACAGTGAGCAAAAGGCAGCAGTTAGAACAACACTTTGTTTAACAGAATGGTTTGATGTTCAGCAAGGTGTGCGCCGATGATGCATTCTTTCACCACACTTCTTCAACTCTGAACAGATTATGAGAAATGTTCTTGAGGGGTTTTCAGGAAATGTAAGAGTTGGAGGCAAAACAATATCTAACTTAAGATACACTGATGATGTAGTCTTAATAGCTGGAAGTATGGAAAAATTACAGTAATTGGTGAATAGAGTTAGAGATGCTAGTATTCAGTTTGGGCTTGCTTAAAATGCAAGTAAAATTATAATATCTATACAATGTCTATATTGTTATGATTAACAATAGCAGAGAAATATTCTATTCAGAATACATATTTAGGAGTAGTTTTTCAGAATACCTTCTCATAACTACTGACGACAATTTTGGTATCAATGGAAATTGCAGAGTAAAATTTGAATAATATACATAGAAACAGTAACTATACTGTTTAATGCAGGGGCTGTGAATCCTGTGACTCCCCTCCGGGGGGGTTGCTGGTGCCAACCCCCTCATGGAAAAATAAAGAATCCTCCAAATATTCACAGCAGGGTAGAGCTTATGACTGACATGTGGGAGCACCTGATGCTGAATCTGTCTAATGCTCTATCCTGCCATGAATACATGAAGGATTCTTTATTTTCCAGGACAGGGGATGGGGGGCTGCGGCCCCCATGGGGAGGTCGCAGGGGCACAGCATGCGGCATTAGAAAATATATTGGCTGATGCTGTGTATCATTTATATTACACCCTGCAATTTCCCTGGCACCTTTAAAGCCCTCGCCTGCTATCTGGGCAAGAATATCGGGATTTGGGAGGGTCTCATGGCATAATTCCTACATGCAGGTGTATGGGAGGGTGAGAGGAATCCGTTATGCAAAGGTATTGTCAACTAGTAATATAAATAGCATTATACTCCTACAAACCCCTTTTACACACACAAAAAAACAATAGGTATATATCGACAGTATATTCAATATCTGTCAACTGAAGCACAGCATGCACATGATTATCCACTATAGGACATAAAATCGTGATTATGCAATATTCTGGAAACGTCATTCCTTACCGAAAAATCTAGCGAAAATGCCTCCATTCCTTCCCTTCAAGGCATTCCTGAGGCCTGAGCTGACGGAGCCGCCCAGCGCGGAGCGGGCCAACATGTTGAGCGTCTGACGAGGGCGGGAGCTACGCAGCAGGAGGCGGCGGCGGCGGCGGCGGATGTTTACGTCGGCGGCGGCGTTCGCGGCTCGGGCTCGGGCGGTGCGGCGCCGCGTTCGTGGAGCCGCATGCGGATTCGCTCACCGCTGGACGGACACAGGCCTGTTTTGAAAGAGTAACAGCACTGTCTTTAGAAATTGCTGGGAACAATGGTTGATGCATTTTGACGTAGGCTGTCTCAATCCCCGCCTTGTTGCCCAAATGGTATTGCAGCGATTTTCATGCTGAGGAGCCGTTTGGTCTGAGAGGTAATCGCATATGAGTGAGGGAACTGCCGTAACAATCTTCCAGGACACAATTAAAGAAGAGAAAAGAGCTGTAACTGATACATATGCTCACTAAGACACTGACTGGCAGGGTCACGATAAGACAGCACCTAATTAGTTTTTACAAAGGGACTCATTAAAGTCAACTGGCAATGTTCTCTGAATTACGAGGAAAATATTCAGAATTATGATTCATGCTATTATCTAGTATAACTTATGCTAATACCCTTATAGCTACTGTGCTAATATCCAAGGTAATTTTTTTAGTTTCACACAGCCATGGAATCTTGCAGTTACTCCTCTCAATTACCAATGCAATAGTCTGCCAGAATCTGAGATTGTCAAATACTCCAGCCATTCCTGGAATTCCAAATACATCGCTGTATGAGCCACAAATCTTCCTAACCCCCATCTGATCACTAACGGGGGTGCCCTTTGCCCCTGGACCCCTCCTGATCACCATGGAATCGCTCTCCGCTTTGCGTTTCTTGCCCCCTATTTTCAGCATTATTTATTTGTATAGATTATTGCATGTATTACCGAGTGTAGTTTTTCACTTTGATTATTATAGTGCTATCATATTTTCCTGTAAATCAGCACCAAAGTATTACGTGTCGCACAACTTTCTTATTATCAGCGTGCAAAGGTGGGACCATGGATGATACGTCTCATTTTTGGTGGTGCTGTCCATCACAGGTAAATTTTACCTTGTGCTATATGGCTGTGAGAAACTAAAATTATACCATATCTATTATAGATTATGGATTATGATATATCTAATCTGAAGCTAGGATGAATGGCCAGCACACTGCGTAAGCTAACTATGGGTGGCATGGAAGCAAAGCAATACTTCTTAATGAAATATGCCATATATGGCTTTTCTTTAGCTAAGAATATTTAACAGGTAGCCGACCATTGACTTGTAAGTGAAGTCTTCTTCGTCTTTCTTCTTTTATAGGGTTTTAGACTAGGCTATATAGCAGTCTGTACTCCCTGGATTTTTCTTTGTTATACTTTTGTATTCAGAGTATATCTATGTTCTTGTTCTTTGTAGGAAGGTGTTTGTGTGTCAAGGATGTAATATTTCCTTATGGAGTCAGGGCTTTTTCTATGTCTAGATATACTACTTGTGTATTTTTTTTCTTTTATTGCTTGTCTTAATTTCATGTCAATTATTTGTATTGCATCTATTGTACTTCTGTTTGGTCTAAAACTGATAAGGTCTTCATCTAGGTTATTTTTTACTAGCCACCAGTTCACTCTTCTTGTTGCTATATTTTCAAAGATTCTGTCAACACAAAGAGTTCTGCTTATGAATCTACATGAATTTGGTTTTGTTGGGTCTTGCCCTGGTTTATAAATTGGGTTGATTATTGTTGTTTTTTTTTTAATTTCATTAGGATATTCTCCTTTTTCACAATATCTATTAAAGTCTTTTAATATTACTTCTATTATATTCTTAGGGAAATTTTTACAAAATTCATAAGTAATTTTATCAGGGCCATATGCTTTACCATTTTTTGTATTTTTTATAACATATGTTAATTCTTCAAATGTTATATCTTTATTTATGTCTTCTTCAGTGTAACTACTTAGTAGTTCTTTTTCTATTTTGTTAGTAGTTTTTTTGTTTTTTTTATTGTTACATTTTCATATTCTTCTTTAAATCATTCTAGTTTTTTTTGAGATCTGAATTACTGGAAAGTTGTTGTTTATCAGAGGGTAATCACTTGTTGTTTTACCTGCCTGTTTATATATATATATATATATATATATATATATATATATATATATATATATATATATATATATATATATATATATATATATAATTCTGTATTTTTTAAGTTGATTTCATATATTTTCTGTTTATGGACTTCTCCTTCATTTATTATAAGCTTTATTTCTTTTCTTTATTATTTCATTACATTTCTCATTCCACCAGGGTTTATTAGGTTTGTAATTTATCTTTCTACTATGAAAGCTGAAATGTTCTTCTCCAATGTCTTTTATTAGCTTCATTAGTTCTGTCAGTGAATTTATATTTATATTTACTTGACTGAGTTCTGATGGCAGACCATCCTTCCTTTGTGGATTTCCATTTTCTTTCTAATACTTTTGATGAGATTTGATAGTTTTTGTCTTTTATTATAATTGGAAGGTGGTAGAGCGGGAGCCTAGAGGGGTCAGCCTAGCTAAAAAGGTTACCAATTCTAACCCACATAGCAATGGTCCTTGTGCTTGCCCATGTATGAAAATAAAAGTCTGGCGGGCCTGCAGTGGTGGACAAGGTCATGAGGTCATGTCAAAGTTGTAGCCCCATAGCATTTATTAAGGCCCAGACTTTGGGTCTGATCTGAACATCACAGCAGAGATGACATGATGGTCGCAAATGATTCCAATGGACAAGACAAACAACTTATATTCCGACAACATTTGGCTAATGTTAACGGTTTGGTCTGTAAAAATGGTTAAAGTTATACTCATTGCCATAAAAAGATGCCATTCGCACCATATTTCTCAACTAAAACAGTTTTTACAGACCAAACCGTTAACATTAGCCAAATGTTGTCGGAATATAAGTTGTTTGTCTTGTCCATTGGAATCATTTGCGACCATCATGTCATCTCTGCTGTGATGATCAGATCAGACCCAAAGTCTGGGCCTTAATAAATGCTATGGGGCTACAACTTTGACATGACCTCATGACCTTGTCCACCACTGCAGGCCTGCCAGACTTTTATTTTCATACATGGGCAAGCACAAGGACCATTGCTATGTGGGTTAGAATTGGTAACCTTTTTAGCTAGGCTGACCCCTCTGGGCTCCCGGTCTATGGTCACTATCTAGCTGTGGGCCTGTTCTTCTTGTTAAGTGGCTTATTGCAGGTGAACCCATGACCAGGTCGAGGGTGATTTCTCATTTTGTTTTTGGATCTCTTCGTGTTATTTGTCCTTTTGGTGTTAATAATATGATATTATTTTGGTTTTTCAATTTAAGTTATTTTCCGTTACTTTTTTTGTTAATAGGTTCCAGTTAGGGTGGTGTGCATTGAAGTCTCCTACTATCAGTTTTGGTTCTTGTATCTGATCTATGTAATACTGAAATTCTTCTTTAGATATATTATTGCAAGGGTTGTATGTCAATATGATGTTCATCCATTTTTCTCTATATTATATTTTTACTGCTAGGATCTCAATGTTTTAAGATTGGGGTTAAATAATTTATTGCTTCCATAATTATTTTTGAAATTGATTTTCCTGAGTTTATATTGCTCATCAAATTTGATACTGACTTTATTATATATATGTATATATTTTTCTTTTGTGGTAATCATCCAGGGGTGGTGGCTATGGGTGGTGATAGTGCGTAATGGGTGTGGGTAATGTCCATGTTATTGGTGACTGTTATGGATTTGTCCTGGTGTTGTGTTTTGTGTTTGTGACATAGCTTGGGCAGAGCTTTGTGGTTAAATTCGGTATTGGCTTGTATTTCCAAGGGCTATGTTAACCTATGGAGTGTGGGTTTCTTTAGTAATTCTAATGTTTTCTTTTGGTTTGTGTTTGCATCTTTATTAGTATTATTTTTAGCTTGTTCTGTAAATGGTTTCAGTTGTTGCAGTTGTTTCTTGATATCTGGAGTGTTTGGTGTAAATTTGTATTTGCTTATTACTTGTGCTATATCATGTATACTACATGAGTAACTGTTTGGTATATGATTTTAACAAAAGAAGCAGTATGGATTATTATTACAATCTTTGAAATTATGGTTAAAACTACTGCATCTACTACAAGAATCCAATGTCCATATCAGAGGCAATTGTAGCATTTGGGTATTGGGAAGGTATACTGTTTGACTTGGTGTGAGGTATGGCCATTAGCCCTTTGTGGCAGTGGTCCTTTGGATGTGATTCTTAGAGACCTTGTTGGAATCCATTTCTCCGTTTATTTTTTTCTTGATTACTTTAGTTTATTCTTACTATTTCTTGAATGTGAGAATTCTTACCTAATGTTCTTATTTTTTCTCTGATTGTTCTTATATCTAGGTCTGTTTCAACTGGGCATATATACAGTTGCTGGTTGTTTACGATTAATTTCCCTTTGTCCAAGTTTTCTTATTTCCGTTAGGGGTCTTATTTCCCTGATATCATCAATTTCAAATCTGATTGCCTACCCAATATCTTATTTTCTGTGATCTATTTGTGAAATTCTGAATTGTTAATTGCATTTGTTAACTGACTTGGGTTGTTAAAATTTGAATTTAATGTCTCCTGAGAGTTGTATAAGTATTACATTCAGGCTTCATCTTACTTAAATGTTGGGTTCAGTCTTGTTATTCATTGCTGGTTGGAACTGCGTGAAGTTCTTTCCAGATTTTGCTTTCCAGTGTTGCTTGGAAGGTGGGTTTGTTTTGCTATTGCTTTCACAGTTTTTATGTTTTCTTTCATTTAGGGTTTCATAGTTCATATATGTATATGTACCTGGACTCTCTCCTGGTTCAGAGGGGAGTTTATCATCCATCTATTCACTGTACACTTCACTTCAGTTTACGATTACCGGGGTTGATGTTTGCTCTGACGGTTTAAACGAAAGTACTAACCAATACCCCATTTTTTCTGACCAGACTTTCGCTGGCCCCTGCCCATATCCTGTCATCTATCATACACTATAAATGAATAGAAAAATTCCCAGCTAGATCAATGTCTATGAATCACTGGGTAGATTACCACATAAAAAGGTCCATTACAACCCTAACTGACACTGATATTATGAAGGTATAGCCCTACTCACTTTAATATTTCTTTCAACAGATGATCATGTATGACAATAAATCAGTGCGAGAAGCCCATGAGGCTTTTGTGACGGGACACACTGGTTCGACAGCCATTGATGTTATATTGGCAATATATCCTGTAGTACCTGCATCTCTTCTTGCTGCTTGTTTTGTGAAGGGGCGCATGGGATGGTAAGTAATGGAAAAGGAATTAGTTTCATAATAACATGGTATCTTCCTTCATTGGAATCATCATACTCTTTATCATCAACATCATTACCATCATTGTCAGTATCCATATATTATTATTATTATTATCATTAAAAATTTTATGTTTATTTTTATTTTTATCTTTATTTTTATTTTTAGTTTAGTTTTAGTTTCATTTTCATTTTCTTTTTCTTTTTCTTTCTCTTTTCATTATCAACAATCATTATCATCATCATCACCATCATCATCATCATCATCATCATCATCATCATCATCATCATCATCATCATCATCATCAAGTTGTTTATTGTTTAGAGAGCACATAATACTAAGTTGCAAGCCACTTTCTCTATCTTGCAGTCAGTAAGGGAAGTTAGACTGTTAAGGTTATTAAAAACATGACATATCACAAATAGAAAACTGCACATATGGCAGGTTGATGCCTTTGTCAAGCAAGTATGTTAAGAGACGATACTATAGAGCTCTGAATATGTTCAGGTATTCAACAGTGTAATTTATTTCATCATGTAGCTTTCTTCCGTATCTCTTTGCCCAATTTGATACTAATTTATATTAAAAGGTATTGGTTTGTAAGATTAATGGGTGATACCATTATATCACCATGGATATTTTATATAGAATCTCAGCTTCTCTGACTTGTGTTCATATTTCTTTGTCTTTTCCCATTACAGGCTTTGGTTTTTTATAGATAGTTTTTTACTGGTTGTTCCACCTACACTTGGATTTACAGTACTGGCAAACTACACCCTGGAAGTGAGTGCAGTGCAGATAATGCTTGCTGGCTTAGTCCTAATATGTACATCTCATCCTCTCCAGGATTCCTTTCTCAATAATTCAAAGGTGTGTGTATATTTTCTCAGGTATATGTGAAAGAATGCATTTAATATTTGAGTTTGATTGTTTGTTTAGTTTTGTTTAAGTAAGCAACTGTCTATTTCTCAGATATATGAAAAATATTAGTTAGTAGACTATGTTGTAGTTTGTCACAAGTCAGATTATTTCAAAGCACTGATATATATTTACACCCATATGTAAGCAAAGTAATGTGATTAGCAAGATCTTTATATCTTTCTGATTGCTTCCCTTATTAAATTTTATGTTGCTTTCCTTGCAGCACTTGGCATGTTTGACTGCAATGAGAGCTATATTGAATGTAAATACAGCTGTTGCCATCTTGGGTGTGGATTTTCACAGTTTTCCAAGGAGGTAAAGAAATTGTATTCCTTATCAGTTAACTTGTACTTTCTGGTATGATTTTGAAATATTAAATTTTTTTAGGCATTGTGTATTTCTATTGATAATTTGTTGAAGATACATGTAGATAATCCACTGCAAGTATTATCTTTCTAATGAAACACAGATAATGTTTTCAGAGTATTTATTTTTAAAAACTTATTTGTCAGATTTGCCAAGACAGAGGAATATGGATATAGCGTAATGGATGTAGGAGCTGCAGGATTTGTTGTTGTGAACGGTTTTGTTGAAGGTCGGAAGAGAAGGTGCTACAAGTAAGTTCCTTGTACTTTCAAAAACTTTCTGGTAAAAGAATGCGAGAATAGAAAAATTTCTTTCTCACCTTTTATGTCGAGATGCTATAATGATTCTCTTCATCAGTTCCTCTTACTCCTCCTCCCCCTCCACTTTGAAATTCATATGTTTTAGCATTTACACTGTTATCAGGAAAAGACTAAACTTGATTTTGCATTACAGACTCACTTTATCTAAATTGTCATTCAAACGGTAGTTCTATTTTGTTCAGGTCTGTGATGGTTGATGCTGTTGTCCTTGCCATCTTGGGTCTTTTGAGAGTCATGTTTGTTCATATGTCAGATTACCAGCATCATGTAACAGAGTATGGGGTACATGGCAATTTTTTCTTCACATTGGCATTTATTAAGGTATGAAAATCCAATAATCTTTTATTTTTGTGTGACTGTCTTACATGGATAAACCTGTTGGTGGGTGTATTATATTAAAATTACATATTATGAAATGTCTAAAATATAAAATGTATATTCTTCATATGTTGTTCATGAAAATTGTTCCACCGTTGTCAGTCAGTATGTCTATGTAAGTGTTTTGCTTCTGATAAATATAAGACCATTTTCAGATTTTTGTATCTTACAGTATACTGTAATCTGTAAAAAGTACCCATTATATTTCCTTTTTCATTCTAGGCTACTTGTTCATGGTGGGTATATCGCCTGACCTGGTCTTCAGCTACTGTACTAGCAACTTTGCTGTGTTTGTGCCATCACATTTTATTGACTGCTGGCAATCTTGGTTCATGGACACTGAGTAACGTTCCAAGAGATAATCTTCTCACTGCAAACAGAGAATGGATTGTATCAATGCCAGGTTATATGGCTGTTTATTTATTTGGCACTGCAGTGGGGAATTACATATTCAGGAGAAGGTAAACTGCTCTGTATTGCAATGTTAGTGTATATTTGGTTGATGAATCTGATTATTTTCATTGATTATCAGGAAACAAATAATAACTATTACTTTGATAAGGATTTAATGTATGTGTTTTCAAATATTCAAAGTATGTAAATAGAATAAAGATAGACCATCAGATTAGCCCAATGCCACCGGGGAAAATGAATAAAAAATGGGGAAAATTCTGTGCTCATTTTCTATATTTTTTGTGAAAAGTCTCTGCACATAGATGGCTCTGCTAGTGCTTAGCCACAAAGAATTAATTAGTAGACCTTGTGATCTTATCTGATTTGAATTGGCAGGAATAAATGTATTTTTTAATTGTGCTCTGAATATAAAAGGTGTTATTTTTATTATAATCATTATAATTACTATAATGTTATAAACATTAGTAACAACAAAATAAGAGAACTTTAAATATTTTTGTAAATCAAAGAAAAGGGTAAACTGGTGAGATAAGCAGCACTCGTAA
>NC_061820.1:17232380-17234880 GCF_019202785.1 Penaeus chinensis
GAGCCCCTGGTTACGGCGGCGGTCAGGGTCGCTCCAGAGCAGAGGGTGCTAAAAATCTCCGGTTGAAGACAGGCCGCCCCACGCTGATGAACCTTTGCATATATAACATAAGGACTATGAGAACTTAATCCGATTTACTAGCATTACTTGAGGAACCCTCTTTCATTAAAGAAAACTAGGCGAAGAACAGAAAATACTAAATGATGGACGCGTGCTCTATTGGAGAGGTAAACCCTAGGGTAGCAAGCAGGAATTAGGGGTAGGTTTCTTTGTTCACACCCCCCCAATCCCTTGCCCGTTGTTGTCGTGGGGGGGCTTAGGAGGCGGAGACTGGGACCCAATGCTGGGGAACTCCCCAACCTTGGGACTCAGCCCTCGACTCAACAAATTTTGCATGGTCTTTTTTTTTTTCCCTCCTACGTTTTCGTTTCTGTCACTTCACCAACCCCTTCTACTATCCACTTCCTTAGGTGTGAGAGCCGTGCTGAAAGGATGAAAGGCTGACTTTGTGCCAGTCCTGAACGGCCTGAGGGAGCCATGGGCACGGTATTCCCCTGCTTTATGTCTAGCCCTTACCCCTCAAGCGGCCCTGAGGGGTGGACCATTTCTCTCCCCAACATACTCCAGGCTTATCATGGCCAACAATGAATAACCATTAACCATACCATTATTAGAGGCAATTGCCTCTTCATCAAATAGCTCCACCAATTCAAACTCGCCCGATTCCCTGACCCCAGGCTCTCCTTTGACCACGGCTCTGAACACTACAACTAGTATCCACCCTAATCAACACCCCAGGAGACATTTCTACTCCCAACATGCTCAACTTCAACAACTATACCCCCACAACCTTCTTCATCAACTACCCCATCCTCCCTTATTACTACCTTACAACCTTATTGTCTACCTCCCCATAACACTACCTCCCTCAACACTACTCCCTCTTCCACATGCCCCTGTCCTTCTACTACCGCCATCTCTACAAAATTCTTAAATAATCTATTTAGCCCAGCCAAATGGGACCGATGTTTCGTGATCCCTCCCACAACTTCTCACACTTTCTGCTTTGACAACCTGTTTTCATTCCTCAAATGCATATACATCCTTCACTTGATCTAACCCCTATACATTACCTTACCCATCCTTAACCCATTTACTCGTCAATTCCTTTGCCCAACTTTGACAACTAATCACTAACTCAACCACCCTTCACTACCATTTACTATAGTGCTACATGACCTTAGATGTCTAGCACATTTATTTTGCTTTTAACCATTAACCATTCTTTGTTCACAAACGTTTAGAAAAGAATATCGTGGAATTCTACAGTATAAGCGAAAGAGTGGTTTCGGTAACAAAAAACAAACAAAAATTAAATACAACTTAAAGATTGTTCAAGTCTATGCTCCAACATAGAGCAAAAACGAAAACGAAATTGACTTCATGTGGAAGTAATTTATAAAGTAAATGTTGGCAGCGACCATAGAATGGTCAAAGGCCAAATTAAATTACACCTTAGAAGTGAAGAGAACAAACTCATCCAAATTTAGCTAACTTGAAGACCAGAACGACAGAATTTAGCATTATCATCCAAAACAAACATTCACATCTCAGCGACGAAGATCTCAACGTTGACCAAATCAATAAACAGTTCAATGACAGAATAAAAGCAACTGGACTTGAAGTAGGCGGTAAGAACGTTAAGCAAAGCTCCGGCAAGCGCATGGTAGAAACTAAATGGCTTAGGCATAAACGCCCCCCCAATCCTTTGCCCGTTGTTGTCGTGGGGGGCTTAGGAGACGAAGACTGAGACCTCAACCTTGGGACTCAGCCATCGACTCAACTAATTTTGCATGGTCTTTTTTCCCACTCATACTTTTAGTTTCAGTTTCTTCACCAATCCCTTCTACTATCCACCTCCTAAGGTGTGAGAACCATGCTGAAAGGATGAAAGGCTGACTTTATGTCAGTCCTGAACGGCCTGAGGGAACCATGGCCACGGTATTCCCCTGCCATACCTGGCCCTTACCCTTCAAGGGGACCCTGAGGGGTGGACGATTTTTTTCCCAACATACTCCAGGCTTATCATGGCCAATAATGAAGGCGTAACCCCACTCTTAGGGGCAATGAGGCTTGCCCCTTTATCAAATAGCCCCAATCTCGGCTCTCCTTTGACCACGGCTCCGAACACTGCAACAACTACCACCCCCACATCAATGCATACTAGTACAGTATCAACCCTAATCAACAACCAACCCCGAGGAGACATTCCTACTCTCCCAACATGCTCAACTTCAACACCTTTACTCCCACAACCTTCTTCATCAACCACCCCATCTCCCCTTATTACTACCTTACAACCTTATTGCCCACCTCCCCATAACACTACCCCCCTCAACACTACTCCCTCCTCCACACGTCCCCGCACTTCTACTACCCCCACCGATTTTTCGTGATCCCTCCCACAAGCTCCCTACTCTAAAAACACCCTCCTCTTCCA
>NC_061820.1:17239880-17247380 GCF_019202785.1 Penaeus chinensis
ACAGGTTGTGTTACCTACGGTTGGAAGGGTTAATAGCCACTTTGGATAAAACCCATGGAATATTATGTGAATTAGTAAGCAAGTGTCATAGTTACATTTGTTTTGTACTTTTAGCCTGTTTAGTTTGTTTATGTGTGGGGTAATGTGGTCATACTTATTTACGTTACCAAGCACTACTATCGGAGCAAAGTTCTGTAATTTTTGGATTTTCTTAATGTGACCTTTGTTTGTTGTGCCCCAGATGTTAGAACAATAATACTGAGAACTAGTGTTTACATGACGGATATCCTAGTTTCAGCAGGGATCTTGTTTTTCATGTAGCTTAAGTAAATTGGTGTGGTCATTACTTTCCTATGGATGTTGTCGACACGGTTCTCAAATGTCATGAATCTGTCAATGTGTACGCCTAGTTTTTTTTCGGAAGTGCGCAGTCTTATGTAGCTGTCTTCAAATTTTATGATGGTGTTTACTAGAATTTTGGCGACTACCTATGAAGATCCATTGTTTCAAAGTTTCCTTTTATTACTGTCAGTGTCTCCTGGGTCTACTTTATTAGTTAACCTAAGTTGTTTAGAAATTGTGAATCATCGGCGTATTGAACAAGAAAGCAATTTTGGGCTATGGGTGATATATCATTTACGATGATATATATTGTGGAACACCGAAAAATACTATCTGTTTTGTTGATATTTTCTCGTGAATTTTGACTGATTGGCTTCTGTTAGTTCTGTTACTTCTGGACAAGTATATATCGATGTTGTGATATTTTAATTTACTAAGGAGGATTTCGTGGTTGACACTGCCAAAAGCTTTGGATAAATCGCAAAGTGTAAGCAAGTTTACTCGATTGTTGTCTATGTTCTCAAAGAAAAAATATTTGTGATCTGTAATAATGCTGTTTCAGTAGACAGGTTAATTCTGAAACCATGTTGTGATTTGGATAGTAGGTCATTTGTCTCCAGAAATATTATCAATTGGTTTGCTACGATTTTTTCGAGAACTTTAGACAGTATAGGTAGTATGGTAATAAGGCGATAGTTATTGACTTCGTCTGTGTCTCCGAATTTGAAAACTGGTTTTATTATGCAATGTTTCCAAAGCTATGGGAAAACACCAGTGACTAGAGATGTGTTAATGATAACCTTTAGATAATAAGCCATTGCAGGTAGACTGTAATAAAGCGAAAAGCAATGCCATCTGCTCCCACAGCATTAGTTTCACGCAGGTGTTTGATTGTTAAGATTACTGTTTCTATTTATACAAGCTGTGGTCTGAAAGTATTGGCTAGTGGCCTTATCCTACCTGTATTTTGGTGAGATATGGAAGCGTTTGTTTGTTTATATGTGAGATGTTCAATTTTAGCGAAGAAATCGCTAAATTCGTTCGCAGTGATGTGATATTTTTGGTTTGGTACAAGTGTTTAACAATTTTTCCATGTTTAAGGAAAGCGTTTTTTACAGTTTGCTAATTTATTTCTAAAGCAATCAGTTTTGGCTCCTTGTATAAGTGATTTGACACTTATCTTTTTTGTTTATAATTTTCCTGGAGTTCCATGTTGTGTCTGTCGTTTTGAGAGCTTTATGAACGCTACTTTTATCTGTTTTTGTTCTCTTGATGTCGTTGTTTATCCATAGAGCAGGAGGACGTCTAACAGTTTTAGTGACAAATGGAGCGATGGTGTCTATGCTGTCATTAATCAATTCCTTAAGACATTTACCTGTTTGTCTACATTACATGCTTAAATAAATCTAAAAGAGTTGACTCCTTGGCCATTCTTTGTTGGCATAATGACTGAGAGTCGTAGTTGGTTAATTCTCAGAAACCTTTTTTGACTGGTGATCGTTTTTATTTCTTCAAATTAAGTGTCACCGTTATGAGTCTGTGATCGGCAACATGTATGGAGAATACATCAATTAATGACTTAGTGATTTCTGTGACGCTTGTAGGTTTGTTGACTATTTGTTCTAATTTGTTTTTCTAATTATCTTAAATAAATTTGCATTAGGCCTACTTAAATCGCCCAGGATAAAAAGAGGATTATTTTTAAGTAACATTTCTCTAAAAAAATTCTATATAATCAAAAACTTCAGAGGCGCCATGGGGATGCCTACAGGCTACAATAAATGACGGAAGCACATTGCATTGTACGTTAATCCAATTATCCTCTACATCTGCACTCCTTGCAGTTGTAGCGGAGATCCCATTGCTTTAAGAGTATCTCGTACATATATGCAGACTCCTCCCGCACGCCCTGCATCGCATCTATAAACATTGAAATTTGGTATTTTTATGAAAGCGTTTGACATTTCTTGGTGAAGCCACGTTTCACTTACACAATATATCAAGATTTCGTCTCCAATATGGGCATTTCTATATCATCAAATTGTTCAAGGAGATATTGTGCATTAATGTGATCTATTTTTGGCATGTGTGATCTGACCGTCGGTCTTGCTGACGGCGGGGCCTTGTCAAACCCTCTGATCACGGCTGTACTTGTTTCTGTTTAGGAACACTTTGACATTCCTTGGGAAAGCATCTGAGTCTAAGAATAGTTCAGGCTTTATTTCTCGGTCTCACACAGTTACCGTGAAGCTGATGTAGTAGTTGTGGCTCATCGTTGTCTCTTCGATATCTTCTTCATTAGTGACAGCAGGTGATGTAAAAGTACATTGTCTCGGAACAATCAGCTTTGGTGTTTGTCGGTCATCTCTTTCTTTGTTTTTTGAAACGGCTGTGATGAAACCTTATCTTCAGCATCATCTGTTCTGTCTGCATGGTTGTCAATCACAACCGTCGGCACTATTGGAGCTGGGGGTGCAGTGGGAGGGGATCTCCTGGCACTGGTGATGAGTTGCATCACACCATTGGCGATGAGGAGCAAGTTCCTTCTGTTTGTTTTTATTTTTTTCTGAGAGAGAGAGAAAGAAGAGAGAGAGAGAGAGAGAGAGAGAGAGAGAGAGAGAGAGAGAGAGAGAGAGAGAGAGAGAGAGAGAGAGGGGGGGGGGGGGGGAGGGAGAGAGAGAGAGGAAAAGAGAAAGGGTTATGTAAATGTATCGACGTATCGATTTTTTTGCGATTTATCTTGAGAAAAAACACCCTAACGATACCGATAAAACGACACTGTTATCGAGTAGCTGAGGCGATACCATGACCAATCAAAGGTATCGATCGCTAATTATCGCCGATACTGCCCATTTCTGTATATAAATATATTTATGTATATATATATTGATAGATATATATCTATATCTATTTGTATATGTGTGTATATATATATGTATATGATATATATATATATATTTAAATGTATACAAATACATACACACACACACACACACACACACACACACACACACACACACACACACACACACATATATATATATATTTTTTTTTCTTCTTCTTCTTCTTCTTTATCTTCTCTTTCAACAACCATTTATTCCACTGCAGGAAATCTGCCTCTCTCAATTTATTATTTGAGAGGTTATTTGAAAGTCTCAACCTTGTCTGATTGGATGCCCTTCCTAATCAACCGCGGTTCGGCGCGCTAACATGAGTGCCACGGCGGCGACTTCCCCTACGAGACCTGCGTTTAACTTCTCATGGCGATATGTTATTTTCTCGCCGTAAGATCGGGCTCGAGCGAGCAATCAGAGCGCAGGCATTTTAACGACTGCCGCGACGAGGAATTGAACTCAGGACCACGAGTCGAGTGCTCTAACCACTGGACCATCGCGGCAACACACACACACACACACACACACACACACACACACACACACACACACATATAGGCATATATAGATGAATATAAATATGTATAAGTATATATATATGTCTACATTATTTATATAGGTATATATATAAATATATATAAATATATAAAAAAATATGTGAGTGTGTGTGTGTGTGTACACAACAGCCATTTATTCTACTGCAGAACATGCCCTTCCTGATCAACCACATTTCAGCTCGCTAGCACTTGTGCCACGGCGGTGACTGCCTACGACACCTGCGTTTGACTTCTCAGAGCGATATGTCGTTTTCTCGCCGTGGGATCGGGCTGGAGCCAGTAGTCGATGCTTAGGCATTTTTACGACTGCCGCGACGGGGAATTACTCGGTACTATGAGGGTCGGAGTCTAGTGCACTAACCACTGGACCATTGCGGCAGTCGTATATATACTACTAGATAGTACCATCTTTTTTTATCCTTTCAGTGGTCCATACCTGACCCTCATAATCTCGAAGACAGCTGATAACGACGTTTTTTTTTTTTTTTTTTTTTTTTTATTGAGAGATAGTGGCACTACATAATATGGATCTTCATGGGGAAATGCTAATCTGGCCAGTTGATTAGCCCTGTCACATAATGACATTCCTATATGAGAGGGTATCCAGTATAGTGGCACTTAAATATCCTGTTCTGATAGTTTAGAAATTTGGTGGAGGATATTTCTGGTCACCATGTTTTCTGGATTGAATGCAGAGATCCCATGGAGAGCGCCTTGGCTGTCAGTAAAGACAGCCAGGTGTAGTTGCTGCTCACTATCTTTCTTTATGGCATGATATATAGCTACTGACACATACACTTTCTTCAAGATCTATATCAGGAATTAGTACACCAATCCGTGCTGCTCCATGAGGATCAATAGAGACATCACCAGTAGATTGCAAGTGGGGGCGTGCAATGAGAGGGATGTAGAATGCGATGATGCATCTATATATTTCAAGTAATGAGCTTTTATTTCCGTTTTTGAAGCCATGGGTTTAGGCCCTGTTAGTTTATCAATATGGGCATGTACATGAGTTCTGTGCCAAGGAGCAGTAAGTGCTGTTTCTGGAATGTTAATAAATTCATTGTTCCATACATTCAAGAACATAATAGAATGAGCAGTTTTAGTTTTCCCTTCTAAGTTGGACTGTTTGAGATTGGAGTATCGAGGCCGCGCATGCCTAACTCTATAATTTATCTCCTTTGATACAATATTGGAGATTTGCGGTCTGGGTAGAAGCTGCAGAAGTCTGATGCCACGACTGTGAATAGAGGGGAGGTCTAACTCTTTCCTCATGACGAGAACTTTAGCGGTCATTGAGCATCGAAGTATCATTCTCATGGCCTTTTTCTGTAAAACTTCAAGGGGTTTGAGGGCACTCGGTGGCAACATACTAAGAACTGGGCTTGCATAGTCTATCATGCACCTAACAAGGGAGATATACATCAACCTAAGGACACTCAGGGAGGCACCTACATATCTATTACTTATGTATTGCAATGATCTTAAACGCTCAAGCAACGTTCCTTGATGTTTTGAACGAAACCCTTGGTAAATCGATGGGTTGAGGAACATGAGTTCTTGTAATAGGTTGTCCATCTAACCTTGGAATGTAAGTTATTTCAAGAGATTAGGAAATATGCTTAGTTTTGACTGGATTGATTGTGAGATCAAGGGAAGCACACTTTTTGCTGAACCTCGGTAGAACACAATTTCCCTTACCAAATACCTGAATAAGAATGTCATCAGCATAGGATGTGATGCAGCATAAGTTTCCTAACCCAGTGTTGAGCTTGCAAAGAGAATGCATACGCATATTAGACAGAGCAAGGGACAATACTCCCCCTTGTGGAGAGCCGAGTTCTAATTCGCCATAAGCACTGTAGGCGCTTCGGTACTACACTTTTGCTCTTCTCAAAGATAGATGATCCCTTATCTATAGGAGAAGCTTGCCCTTAACTCCTAAAAGTGTTAGTTCATGGAAGGTTGCAGTAGGGGAGGCTCTAGCGAATGCTCCCTTAAAATCTATGAAGGAAGAAGACTGTGCATTACTTCCATTTAGATACTGTGCTAGACACATTTGTGTTCCTCTCCCTTTTTGAAAGCCAAAGACAGATGGATGGATCAGGTCTTCGATCTAGTGGAGTAAACAAGTAAGGAGGATTCTTTCACAGGTTTTAGATAGGCAGGACATAAGAGAAATTGGTCTACATTCATCAGGCCGTCCTGGTTTTGGGATGGGAATGAGGGTTGCTTGTTTCCAAGTGGTAGGCAAAATACCTGATGTGTAGGTTAAGTTGAAGAGATCAAGGAGAGGATTATTCCCTTAACCTGTACCTTTACAAGGAGTCGGATGATGTAAGTGATTCCATCATCCCTAGGTGCAGTGGATTTGCTACTCTTAATGGCTACAAGGAGTTCTTCCCTTGTAAATGATGCATCAGCCTCATCTAAGAGGTGGCACTGATAGTCAATTTCGTTTTTATAGCTTAATTTAAGGGAGCACCTGCGCATGGATAATGGGAGACCATCAAGAGAACACTCAACACATCATGTATTGAGAAGAGATGAGGCTACTCTTTCTGAATGTGGATGGGGTGATTTCCTTCCATACATTACCCACGAGTGTCATGGAGTTAAATGATTTTGCCCAGGCATAAAATCTATCCACCCGTTTTCGAGTTATTATATCATTGATCTCTTTACACAAGATCCCAAACTACAGCTTTTTCCTGACTTACTGTAGATGTATGAGCCTTCTAAGAAGTCTTATCTAAGGATCTTTGTTCAGTTGTGCACGTCTACCTCTAGAGGCCAAATATCAGTGCTTGGTAGGGCTTTTAGGATGTAGTCGAGTAATGATGTTGCCAACTTGTTGAGAGAGAGTTTAATCAAAGTGATTCAGGCTGGTAGGAGTAAAGTCTTCAAACCAGCAGGCAATTATTTCAATGAATTCATCATGAGAGAGAGGGAGAGAGATAAGCATATATATATATATATATATATATATATATATATATATATACATATATATATGCGTGTGTGCGTATGTATATATATATATATATATATATATATATATATTTGTAACAGCCATTCATTCCACTGCAGGTCACAGGCCTCTCTCAATTCACTATTAGGAGGTTATATGGCAATGCCACCCTTGCCTGATTGGATGCCCTTCCTAATCAACCGCGGTTCGGCGCGCTAGCACTTGTGCCACGGCGGCGACTTCCCCTACGACACCTGCGTTTGACTTCTCAAGGCGAAATGTCGTTTTCTCTGGCTCGAGCCAGCGGTCAGAGCGCAGGCATTTTTACGACCGCCGCGACGGGGAATTGAACTCGGGACCACGAGGGTCGGAGCCCAGTGCTCTAACCACTGGACCATCGCGGAAGTCATATATTAATATATATATATATACATGTGTGTGTGTGTGTGTGTGTGTGTGTTTCACGCACACACACACACACACACACACACATATATATAGGTACATATATATAAATATATATATGAACATATGTATTTATATATATATGTGTGTGTGTGTGTATAGATATACATGAACATATGTGTATATATGTGTATATATATGTATATACATTTGTATTTATAAATATATATGTATAATATATATGTAATATACATATGAAATATATGCATACATATATATATATATATATATATATCCACATATATTTTATATATATGTATATATAAAT
>NC_061820.1:17259880-17262380 GCF_019202785.1 Penaeus chinensis
ATATTCATATATATACATATACACATTTATCTATAAGTATTCATTGATTTATATCTATATCTATCTGTCCATATATATATATTTTTTTTTTTTTTTTCAGCCATTCATTCCACTGCAGGACATAGGCTTCTCTCAATTCACTATTGAGAGGTTATATGGCAGTGTCACCCTTGCCTGATTGGATGCCCTTCCTAATCAACCGCGGTTCGGCGCGCTAACACTTGTGCCACGACGGTGACTTCCCCTATGACACTTGCGTTTTGACTTCTCAAGGCGATATGTCGTTTTCTCGCTCAAGACCACGAGTTCCGAGTTTCGCGGTAGTCATCTATCTATCTATATATATGTATATATATACACGTACATAATTATACATATATATACACACATATATAAAGATATACATATATATGTATAATATATATATAAATATATATGTATAATATATACATACACATATGTGTGTGTGTATGTGTATATATACACATATACATATACACACTGACAAACACACATATATACACACACACACACACACACACACACACGCAAACACACACACATATATGTGTGGGTGTGTGTGTGTTTGAGTGTGTATGTGTGTGTTCGCGCGCACGTGTGTGTGTGTGTGTAAAGGGTATTTAAATGAACCTTAAACATATGGTTTAACAGGAGTAGTGAAAGAGTGAGAGAGAGAGAGAGAGAGAGAGAGAGAGAGAGAGAGAGAGAGAGAGAGAGAGAGAGAGAGAGAGAGAGAGAGAGGGGGGGGAGAGAGAGAGAGAGAGAGAGAGAGAGAGAGAGAGAGAGAGAGAGAGAGAGGGAGAGAGAGAGAGAGAGAGAAAGAGAGAGAGAGAGAGAGAGAGAGAGAGAGAGAGAGAGAGAGAGAGAGAGAGAGAGAGAAAGAGAGAGAGGGAGAGAGAGAGGGGGAGAGAGGGTGAAGCGTAAACAACACAGATATTCACACGGATACAAGTCTTTGGTAAGGCTTAGTGCTTGGTCGTCTGCCCGCAGGGGAGCGCGCGGCTGGGGCCTGCCCCGACAAGCAGTCGGCAGGACTCTCTGAAGGGAACTCTCTCTGACCTGGGTCATCCTGAGCCCTAAGTACTGGTGGGTGATGTGGGGGCTTGGCCCATCGTAAGCACACCACTTGGAGCTTGCCACGTGGGAGCTATTTATACATACTTACATTGGAGCTTGCCACGTGGGAGCTATTTATACATACTTATACTGCTCGGCCACCTACTCACGCCTTGACCTCGAGGCGTCTGAAAATTGCCTCAAGGGTGACCCAACCTGGCTGGTTCTTGACTTGTAAACACTTCGTTCTTGCGTGTGCTGTCCCTGATGCATCTTCGTGGCTGCTCGTCCTTGTCGTCGTCTTCATTTTGGTCCCTGGTATATCCGTCTGTCCTTGACATCCACACGTCCTCAAAGATCTCGCACAGGTCCTCCTTGACTTCGGATTCGTCCTCGTAGTCCTCGACCAGGCCTAACTCGGAGGCTTACTCGCCCAATGCACGTTCCCGCAGATCTCATCCAGGTCCTTCTTGCTCGTACCGACGTCCTCGTTGTCCTCGTCAGGATCACGGGCGTCCGGCCGGAAACGTCCTCTTCGAGCTCCTGGAGGTTGAGTGGATCTGCAGCGTCCAGGCAAATTCACAGCCTTGTGGGTCGACTGGTACCTGCTCTGGCGAGTTCCTGGTCCTTCATTGGATCGACGGGGGTAATTATCCTAGTCTTTCTCGGTTTCTGGCGATTTCCCGGTGACGATTTTTACAGCGCCCGAAGGTGACCGTTTCTGCAGCAGGGCCTCCTTCGGTACTATGATAGATATCGTGAACAAGATTATACACATAAGGGCCAAGATAGTAAGAGAAAAGAAAGACAACAGAGAAGAGGGGATGTTAAGCGCCACTAGCCGATTATTTATGTGATTTGCAGTTTTTTATGATTGAATTTTCGTTATTTTCGTCTTCTTTTTTTTTTCATTGTATGTTTTATTTTAACAAAGTTAAGAGAAAAAAAATAGGAGAGAAAGACGGTAACAGCGGTCCGCATAGACCTAGCTTGAACTGCTAACCGTCTCTGATAGACAGGAGGGTAAATAAGGGAATGAGAGTGAAAGTGACCTCACACAGATCGGACATGGGTGCCAAACACGGAAATTAACGTTCAATTTACACAAATGCAATAAACTAGCTATAGAAGCAATACAATATTATTTCAAATACTACATTGAATTTAACATTGAATGATATGCGACAGAATGACGCACTAATGAAAGGTGGCGTGAAACAATTCGCGAACGAATCTTCTCGGGGAAAAAAAATTCTGCCGAGGTAACATGTCAAGGCTGCGCATACAGACTTCATCTGGGGGGGGGGGGGGGGGGGTCTAAGGATAAGTCCGATATGCGAAGCTGAGCTTCGCCCGGGCTATGCCAATGAGGGGAGCCCGGCCTGTGTCGACTAATGCCGACTCGCTAACGTGTGTCAGCTGG
>NC_061820.1:17267380-17269880 GCF_019202785.1 Penaeus chinensis
TATAGTACAAAGCATATGCCACATATTTTCTATCTTTCCCTATTACCCCAACAATGAAATTTATAAAGCTACCAATCAATATACAAGATTCACATGGTCGTACTTCATGGAACAATGTCTACAGTTGAGTTCTTGTGGTTTTAATATAAAGCTGACTGTGAATTCTCAATTAATTTTCTTTTTGAAAAATTCTGACTGATCATTATGCCTCAACTAATTGTGCACTTTTACAAAAAGCAAGACAGCTAATCAGATTCCTAACAAAAAGACCCTTGATCAGTCAATTACTTGAACATGAGCAGACAAGGTTTCATAACATGAACAATAACAAAAGTTCCATCCCTTCAGCTAAGTAAATTTTCTTACAAGGTTTGACTACCAAAGATCACATTACTCCTTCATTAAATTGTACTTGGCCTTACTAAGCGTGATGCAAAGACTATTTGTGTGACATGTCTGAACAAGGTTGTAATTCTTCCATTATTACATGTCTCTTGCACATTTAAGCATCATGTGTAATATCAATTGTTTTCTTTTCATCTGATATGATTTACAAATTTATTTTGTTAAACTACAGTTTGGTCCTTTAGTGACTTCACTATCTGATGAAATTGTTAGCTAGGTATTTCAAATATTGCTGACAATAAATCTGAATGAGAAAATAAATAGGGTATCATCTTATAGCACCACAAAAAAGTATACATGCATACACTATCAACTGAAAAAAATACATAGGTATTACTAAGATACGAGGCAAAATATCTTATTCTTTCACAAAATGAAAATAATCATATTGACAAGCACATGAATATATCTGACCTGAATTTTTTTAATAAATATCCAACTTAATTACAAGAAACTAAGCTTTTCATAATAATTTTATTGCTTTACAACTGCTATTCATAAAATATCTATTGATAATGAACACAAAAGTAAAATTCCTTTTTTAGCATGATAGTCATTCAGATTTCATTCAGTTTATATGACATTTGGGTCCTTGAAACAAGACTAACAATTCCGAGGTACAGATGGAGCCATTAACAAGATAAACCTTGCAGTTCCACAAACAAGTGAAATTCTAAAAAAATCCTGTGCCTATAAAAATGGCAAATGAAGTCACTTTTAATATTATCTACTGCCTGGACACTTGTGCAGAGTATAAAATACATGGCTGCTTACTAATCTTAGGAAAAGTGTTCATTATTGTGCTAATGTAGGCTGGGATTGACAACCAGCATGAATTTTCCAGGAAAAATAAGTATGCCAAATTACTGCCTCTTCTTAACTGCATTTCCATTTGTCATAATGCAAAAAAAGGGGGAAATTAAGGGAAAAATTACGAAAGATTTTCAAAAGTTGGAGGAAGGCATATAAAATACTAGATATTTACACAAAGTGTTCCCTATGATATAGTATATAAACAGAAGGAACTAAAACTGGCATACTTTCCACTTCAACAGCCTTTAACCACAAACATATTCCTTGAATGCCCGTCTAATCTCAAGTGCTCATTTTAATTCTTTTTTGCTGGTTTAACCCTCAAAATAATTATTAACTTACTTGGGCTAACAGGAAAGATTTCATAATAGTACTTCCCCTACTCTTGGCTAATTCAGATCACCAACAGATCATCAGATTGCAACATGTCAGTCAGCTCTATAACCTTTGCAATAAAAAAAAAAAACTACCATGTGATGTATGACTCCTCAGTTAACACTTAGTTTTACTTCACTGTTTTCCAATAGTTTTTCTAATACCTTTCATCTCTCTTAATGATGTCACAGCAGATGTTCTTGGCAATTAAGACTTTTTCCACTTTAGATGAAGTTAATCATAATAGGTGTTTTTCTGTATTTCTAAGCAAAGATACTTTAAACATCTTTCCATATATTCTAGTACATCTAAGCAAATAAATCAACATTTTGCACAATCTACATGATCCACTGCAATATAAACAGGTTAATGATATTTAATAATTACAAAAATAATCATATGCTTGACATTTCCATATGGGTATGCTGAATGAAGCCTTTATCTGCTAAACTTGGTGCACTGAACATCTAAGAAAAATAAAGTTTTAACCAAGGAATAAAACTGACTAACTCCTTCAGATGGAAATGTCTGATTTGCCAGCACATCATTAAGTAAATACAATTTATTGTAGTTACAAATCTCACTAGTCACAGAGGTAACCAAGACCACAACCAATCATCTGTCATATAGTCTGACAGAATAAACATTCACGTTTTTTTAACTGAAAGTCCCTATAGGCAGTAACATTCAGATCAATAGATACATTTTGAAGAAGAAGTCCATAAGGATACAGTGACTTTGTGTACCAGACTACAGTAAGCATTTTTTAAAGGAACCCCTTGGAGGATTAAACAAAAGCACTTACTACCTATTTCTATATTCTAAGTAGTTGAAGACCCCACCCCATGTCATACAACATATCACAAGAGAATGGTGGTAGAGCCTTCAATACCTTAAGGAGATCATA
>NC_061820.1:17287380-17292380 GCF_019202785.1 Penaeus chinensis
CGTGATTTCGTGTTATCGTTCCCCTTCTCGTATCGCCTGCTCATTTCTTTCAGACATTCGTTATCCCAGGGCTTGCCATTGGGACCTTCCATATGTGTGTGTGTGTGTGTGTGTGTGAGAAGAGAGAGAGAGAGAGAGAGAGAGAGAGAGAGAGAGAGAGAGAGAGAGAGAGAGAGAGAGAGAGAGAGAGAGAGAGAGAGAGAGAGAGAGAGAGAGAGAGCGAGAGCGAGAGGGAGAGGGAGAGGGAGAGGGAGAGGGAGAGGGAGAGGGAGAGAGAGAGAGAGAGAGAGAGAGAGAATCCATTTCTACTTCTTTCCCACTCATCACTGTTCATGCTTTAAAATTGGAGGATAAGTTCAACCCACATGTCATTTTCTTCTCTTTTTACTTATACCTCATCTTCCGTCTCCTCGCTTGTGATGACAGTACTTTAATTCTTTCCTCACTGGTTATTGTTTACGTATTTATTAAATGATTATCATCCCCTACTATTTTCTCATCTTCAGTATATCAAATCACTTTCCACTTTAGAGGTCCAAGCGTTAGCTTCAAAGCACAAGTAGCTTGAGTAAACTTACTCTGGCATCAAAAAGTTCTCGATGTCTGTTCCACTGGAGGGCGAGGAGCGGCAGCTGGGGCTCCTCTTGCTGCAGATCCTTCATCATGGCAGCGAAAATCGTTGATATATAATTTTACGACTCACAGTTTTCCCTCGTGTCTTGTCCTTCGAGCCTTTTATCGTCATCAGATTGGAGAGTGCACACTGTGACCGCCAAGGACGAAAACGAGGCCAGGCTTACGTCAGCGGTCCAAGTGGGTATGTTATTGTTGTATGCAACACGTAAACTGTTCATTACTTGATCAAATTGTTCACAGTCACTTCTTATATTGTAGATTAAAAAGTCGTAATGATGTTAAGCAATTGCATCTTCTGATAACAATACCAGTCAAACTGCAATAAACTAATTAACCAAGGTATCTTTCTTCCTTGAGAAAAAGTACTATCTTCTCACATGCTCCTTGGGTACAAAGCACTACCATAGCAAAACTGCCTGTGCAGAATAACACACGGAAATATGCCAGCACAGAGACTGCGTGCTATCTTCAACTCAGTCTAGCTGTATATACGCATTTTCCTGGGCATAGGGACGCGGCGTCCACGAGACCCCGCCCCCCTTCAGCACGCTGCCCGGTGACGCCATGACGCAATCCGCTCAGATCCCTGCGTGCCCCGACTCCGCGTCCTTTGGGGGCTGAGGAAGGAGGGTCACGAAGGAAGTGAAAGATTCTATTCATCGCCCGTGTCTGTAATGGAATGCACGTGGATGACCACCGTAAAGGCTTGTGGCACGTTCCTTAGATGTGTATGATTCACTCACACAGGGATATCATGGAGGCAAATGGTGGGAAATCCGCACGATTAACCTGTTCATATGACATCTAAATGTATTGCATCGTGAATCACGGCCCGTTTAACGAGAAATAAAATTCCAATAGTGGTCATTTTCCCAAGCAACAACTAAAGGACAAACGTGTTTTGGGTCCATTATGTGTGAGCTTTGTGCCCTCCATGAGAAAGTGGGGAACTTGTAGGTGAACAACGAGGAAAACGAAGAAAAGGAAGATAATGACAGTCATCACTGATGGTAAATTAGGATAAGGAGAAAGGAGAGACATAGAAACAAGACAACTTGCTGAGGTCAAACATTTTGAAAGTGCAGAATGAAAAAAAAAAAAAAAATGGGAGGCGAGTAAGACGAAAATAATTAATATACAGAGAACATTCTGACGCTGTGTTCTTTGCAGAGCTATTAATAGGATATCGATCTAATTTGGAAGTCATGATACAGTAAACAGGCTTCGGGACTTAAGAATTCTGGTTTACACACTCCATGTTTCGTAAAGTACTCAGATGAAAGGTAGTAGACATATAGCAACTCCCCTCAATTCTCTATTTCATATTTATCTCACCAATAACATTAAACATTTAATTGATTCAGAAAAGAATAAAGCCGTATTTGTTTACTAATTTCCGAAAAGTCGGTGGAAAGTGACAAAATAGTGAGTTTGGTGGAACAGCTGACTAACGGCCACTGTTACATGCCCCCCCCCACCCATCTTCCCTCCCTCCTCACCTTCCTCCCTCTACGTCTTACCTCTTCCTCCCTCCCTCCCTTCAGGCGTCCGTCCGACTTCCCTGTGGCAAACTGGCCTGCCAAGATTTTTTCTTTCTGTTTATGTGGGTCAATAAAAGGGGCTAGGGAGGGGAGGAGGAGCCCAATACCTCTTTTTCTTCGGGTTTAAATGGTGTTGAAATACGGAGATAAAGAAGGGTGAGATTGGGCCCAGAGATTACTTTGAGACCCATAGTTCATTTTTTTTCAGCAAGCAGAAGGTTACATGAATGGGCGAGGACTAAACTGACACAACTGTGGTTCTACTTCCTCCCCCTCTGCTTTAACCACAAGGAAAATGGCGAATCTTGATACATAGGAAAACGGACCAAGTGTGGTCATGTATCATCCAATTTTAAACCACAGATACTTCCTTAAAATCCTTCCTTCAACAGTATAACAACAGCACTTCATTATGATAAATGCAAATTGCACAACTAAAAGCTATTCAGCATTCTCTGATAAACAGCGTGAGAATCGTTAGAAAAAATCTTAACACCCATGGTTGAGTAAGCGTATATACTCTATGGATTATACCAGCGTATGTCCATTCAAGAAATTTACTGAAGAAGAGTATAAAAGAAACGCAAGAGCCAAAGTTACACTGAAAAAGTGGAGATTTCCGACGTTACCAACCTTTCCCTCCGTGACTCCACGTGGGCTTCAACCGTGAGAACCGCTGAGGGAAACGGAAGGCTTTTTATCATCATAGAACTTTTTTTTTTGCGATCAGAAACTGAAGTAGGGATTTTGCAAAATGTCCCCGAAAAAAGGCAAATAAACCATATAATAGATAAGAGATAAAGAAACATGAACATTTCTACAATAAATCATCAAACAGAGGCACGGTAGCGAGGGAGAGGCTAGAGAGGAGGGCGGAGGGGAAGAAAGGGGAGGGGGAAGAATATGTGAGAAAGAGGCATAACAAAGCATCAGCTCGCACTCATATTGCGCAAGTCCCCGTGTCAGGGAGGAATGCGAGGTTCCAGTATGCCAGAGGGAGCCGTGAAGTTCCACGATGCAAAGCTTGTCAATTGCCTTTGTTTTTCGGTCGGCTGCACAGAAGAGGACAATAGATAAACTCGTTTTTCCCCATAAAGGTGACTGATTCTTGCGTCGCTGGTGGGTTGCGAATGGAATGAGGTGAAAAGATGGATCCCAGAGCAGCATACCGAAACGGTTTCTATTGATCGGCTGACTCGCGGAAACTAATGGCAGTGCGTTACAGGGACTGTCAACAACAACAAATATCATAATGGATGTAGCTGCGCAGTGGTTATCGCGTGAATGAAATGCTGTGCTGCTGATAATTAAAGAGTCGTATAGATTAGATATGGTTACCCCTAACAATATGATCAATCCCAAATAGCAAATGTGCAATTATTGCACTGTTGCAACTTAAGTAATACCGATAATAAGAATATCGATAATTAATATAAAGCTAAACATACTAGTTCATAAATTAAAACACTAGTAATAAATCAGTAATAATACAATACTTACAAGAATAAAAATAAAAGTAACAATAAAGCCCCCTACATATGGCATTTGAAAAAGGCTGACGGTCATCTCAAGCCTTCCTCTCCCGTCCCTCAGCCACCAAGAAGCCGACGAAATGCGTCCCCGATGACCCTTCCCGCCGGCCGCCTTTCTCCCGCCGGTGCAGAGGCAGGGGCGCCGCCGGGGCCTCGAGCGGCTTTCCCTTTCATAACACTTCCTTCATGTTTCCTCCTGGCGATGACTCGGCGCTTTAGTTTCCTCCTCCCTCTCACGAAGCAGTGTTATATGCTGTGTGGCTTGGGACGTGGCCGTTTTCTGTTATAAACACAAACAAAATTACTTTATCTTTTTCATTCTTGTTACAGTCTACACCGATATTTTGACATGGGATTTGATGGGATTAGCCACTTTGCATTATTAATGTTTCTACCATGATGTGAAAAAATGACTGTAGTGAGGCGTGCGAGGTCTTGTTATAGCGGTTATTGTTTTATTATTATCATGATTATTATTATTATTATGTTATTATTATTATTATTATTATTATTATTATTATTATTATTATTATTATTAGCGCCATCACCATTATTATCATTGTTGTTGTTGTCATTGTTTTTCTTGTTGTTTAATTATTACTGTTGTTATTGTTATCATAATCATTATCACCATAATCATCATCATCAGCAGCAGCATTATTATTATTGCTATTATTATTATTGTTATAACTATTATTATTATTGTTATTATTACTATTGTTATTTTTATCATTATTATTATTATTATTATTATTATTATTATTATTATTATTATTATTATTATTGTTGTTGTTGTTATTATTATCATTGTTATTGTTATTATTATTATTATTATTATTATTATTATTATTGTTGTTGCCAAATACCTGTGGTATTTGGCCGTTATTACTACTACGACTACTACTACTATTGTTATTATTATCATCATCATCATCATCATCATCATCATCATCATCATCATCATCATCATCATCATCATCATCATCATCATCATCATCATCATTAAGCTGTCTCACGTGGCACGATTTATTTACATATGTTTAAAAGGATATGATTCTAATGGTAATTAAGATTGAATTGTCTTACGCCACATCACTTGCTAGAATTGGGGTTTCAACTTAACTGTCCCAAAAACAACCATTTTACTGCATATGCATCAGTTACTTGATTGACTTCCACATACCATGCTATGTCATTATTGTTGAGGCTGTTATTTATATAGTGGTGATGTTCATTATCATAAAGGTAGATGATAATACAGTAATGGTAATGATAATGATAAATGATAAGA
>NC_061820.1:17367380-17374880 GCF_019202785.1 Penaeus chinensis
TCATAAATGATCAAAGCTCAACAGAACCCTGTAGACAACCTACCTAAATATTCTAGCCATCTTGGTGTACCATGAGGCGGGGTCCGGGCGTAGAGTGAGGACGAGGTGGTGGGTGGTGGGCGTATGGGCGTCAGCTTTGACCTGAGCGAGTTGCTGCTCCTCCTCCTCGACATCAGCCCAGAGAACAGTTAGCACACACCCTCTGAAAGAAAAACGATTACGAATTAGTAATGCTCATCTCCAATGCTAATTATCTGAATAACTGTTCCACGTCTATGTACCATTCTCCCTCACAGAAGTACTGATGCTTACCTCAGACCACAGGGTTCATCCTTGGCAAGGTAGAGGACGTGATCAGCGACCTGGTCCAGCAGCGTGGGCGGCAAGACCATGTTATTTTGACTAGCTGCTCTCACTTCTTCCTCCACTCGCCCACGGAGCACCGCCCGCGTTAGGGCTTCTGTTGGGTCTTCTAACGTGGGCATCTGGACGTCTGCAAAAATAGATGCGATTGTTAGAGATTCTACCAAAGCATTTGTGCTTGGTTTGCTATATAAAGAAAGCACAGAGTAATTTCCCTCTACTTCATTTGCTAATACCACCCGATATGAAAAGGAATCGTTACCTACTGTGACCACAATAGTGATCTCTATCTACCCCATTTACTGAGCATCACATATCGGGCACTTTACGAGTGCGGTTATCTTGCTTTAATAATTAATCCTTCATGCAAAAGTGGCATTGCACATTCATAGGGCATTTTACGTTAATACACTCGAGATTGTGTGTGAAGCAACGGCCTTAGCAACAGCGTTGGGTGCACTACCAACTTTCTCCGGGCCCGTAACTCATTCCAGGCCGGCCGGCAAAGCACTTTCAACATCGGTTATATTGCTTCGATTCAGGAATAAATTCCAAGATCCCAATTTCATGTACCTACCTTTAGCCTAAGATAAATTCCCTTACCTGTTATACAGCAACACAAAGAGAAAAACCATCACAGACTAAAACTTACTTGCTACTTCAGTTTAACATTTAAAACATATGAGAACACTGTATGTAAACTTAAAGTGGTATCACAGAACATCTAGAGCGTTGCGAGACCCAGTAAAGCGACTCGCGACTCAATTGCCGGGTCAGCTGACTGAGCCTAGCAACAGAACTGCAAGTTGCGAAATCGATAATAATTACCTTCTTCTGTGGGTAAAGGTCCAAGGAGATCACTGAGGGGTGATGAAGATGGTGGCAGCACCTTGAGATGAGCCATTTCTCCTCACTTTACAGTCTCTTACAGTCACACTTAACAATTGCACGGCGAGAAGCAAAAATCTCTAGTCTCTTTGGGCCTTCCGAGCTCTGAGCTGTATGCTTCTCCCTTCGTCTCTGAGCGATGACTGGCTCTGAGGGTGAGCGAGTCCACTCTTTGATGCAACGGCTCGCGGCCGCAGTGGGGGAAGATTTGTCTTTGGATATCGCTCGACTGTGCCGGTGTCCTTCTTTCCACGACACTATCATTAGTATTTTCGAAATACATACAGAAGTGTATGACTTGAATCTTATGTAGGTTTGTAATGATGGTATAGTTATCCAAACTAGAACCAACATGAAAAATAAATATATCCTCTTTTTATTGTGTTAATGGAACTTCTTTACAACGAAACGCAAAGAAACAGAATCTAACATAGAGAAAACCTCCGTTTTATCATCCTATCTTCCTTATTGACAAGGATTGGCTCTATGGCGCATGCGCAGGCCACGAGTTGGGAGTTTGTGAAATTTCTCGAAGGTGGACAGCGTTATATTTTATTGACTTTAGGGTGAAGGAAGAATTATTGATTCAAGTGAATCCACTGATGGATATATACTGTAATTCTAACACTTCGATGATAAAAAGATATAGAGCAGAATGTGTAATGATAGTAATAATAATGTGAAATAAAGACCTAGTTGGCATCAGCTCCCGAAGAGTCTTTGTTCACCACACCGGTCGGGTGTCGTCAGCCGCTGGGACGGGGCTGCCTTTTAATATTCTGCTTATTTTTTATTCATGTACGTATATAAGTGTAGTTTCATAGTATTAGAAGAATAAGCAAACAATCTTAGCTATAAAACTTTAGTCCTGTTTATAAGCTCCTCTCTAGTCATACTTTTCTGTGATAATTGGGCAACAAACAAAGAAACCTGAGAGAGAGAGAGAGAGAGAGAGAGAGAGAGAGAGAGAGAGAGAGAGAGAGAGAGAGAGAGAGAGAGAGAGAGAGAGAGAGAGAGAGAGAGAGAGAGAGAGAGAGAGAGAGAGAGAGAGAATTTAATTCCTGATTTATTAACAGTTACTAACGTTTGCAAATATAACTAAATTCGAGATAATGCACAGAGTATGAAATAAAGTCTTACAGATATATGGTAAATACTGACAATTTCAGTATATTTCCCCGTTGCTGACACCCTTTGTTACCAGAAATGTACAAGATGGTCATTTATTTATAAAGCTAGGTTCGATATATAAGAAGTTACTCACAAGTGGTATCCTAAAGGTAGTATTGGAATATGAGTTGTGTTGTGGTGTCGTCGTTTGTAAGTAGCACCGAGTATGGAATTGGTGTGTGTTTATGATATAATTCAGCCGATTATTTGCTGGTCTTGTAAATAATGGTAAGTATGTATGTATGTATGTATGTATGTATGTATGTATGTATGTATGTATGTATGTATGTATGTATGTATGTATGTATGTATGTATGTATGTATGTTTGTATGTACGTATGCATGTATGTAAGGAGAAAACTGTTCGAGCAACTTCAGAATATTTAATTTGATTTAGAAATTTCATCAAAGGGCAGAAACTACACCAGGAAAATAAGTTAACACGCCACTGTCATTTCTACATCCTGCTGTAGCTGTCAGCTCCACACCTGAAGGCTGGTGGCACACCGCATACCCCCGGTTGTTGCGTCAGCCAGTCGCTGTTGTTCTTCCCTGGGAATGTGGCACTTCTGTAGAGAGCTCAGGCCGGAAGCCAAATTCAGGGTTACTCGGCGGTTCTGGTGTGCCGCGAGGAGGATAGGACAGTTTCGGCCTCAAGTGCTGCGTTGGATGCAAATCATGATCGCTATCGATAATGTATAAAGATAAAGATAAGGGGATTTGGGAGGGAATAATGAGAAAAGGAGAAATGAGAAGAGGCGATAAAGAGGAATAAAATAATAATAATAACACAAACACACAACACACAAACCCCACCAAGACACAAAACAAACACACATAATATAATATGTATATGAATATATATAAAATGTATATATTTTGTATATGAATTATATATTAACATACTATAATAAAAATAATTTAAAATAAAACTTTTAATAATAAAAAATATTTAATTTTACTAATAATATTTATAATATATAAAATTATAATAACCCCCCAAACCCCCCACACACACAAAAAAAAAAAATATTTTATTATATAAATAAAAAAAAATGAAAAAAAAAAATATATTTATAAAAATTAATATATTAATATTTTTATAATAATATATTTTGTAATCAATATATAATATGTATATGAATAATAAAATAATGTTTAAATAAAAAAAAAATATTATGTAAAAATGAAAATATATAGGTAAATGAATATATAAGGGTATATTTATATAATATGAAATAATGAATATTTAAAATATAATATTTAAAAATTTTATATATATTATAAATTTATATGTAAAAATAATAAATAATGTCTATGAATATATATAAAATATATAATATATAAAAAAGAAAAATATATATAAAAAAATTTTAAATTGAGAGAGAAAAAGAGGGGAGAAAAAAGAGAGAGGAAAAAGGAAAAAAGAGAGAGAAAAAGAAAGAGAGGAGAGAGAGAGGAGGTGAGGTGGAGGTGGGGGGGCCGTGAGAAAACGTGCCAAGACATCCTCTGACCCGTCCGATCCCGGCTGGAGGAAAGCCCGATCGGCAACCCTCAGTATCGCACAGCAGAGGCCGGAACAAGACAACGCGAGGTGTATCAGGGCCGCCTCAGCTTTCAACCAAAAGTAATTGGTCGTTTTCCCCGGGAAAAAACCCGTCAATGCATGCTGTATTTTCGGGTTTTAAAAGTTTTTTTTCCAGGGTAATCTCAGGTTTGGGCAGTAAGAAAATTTTAAAATTTCCCAAGTCATTGTTAGAAAAAACCCCACATGGTTTTTGAAAAGGGGTCACGTAAAAACAAATTTTTTGGAGGAGTGGTGGGTGCCAGGGCTCGCAGTGCCACCACACTCGTGCGCTGGTTATAGCGTGGGTCTCATTTGTATAAGAGAAACTTTTTTAAGCCCTTGGGTCTTAGATCTGAGGCAGTAAAGTCGTATCATGCATCCGAAACTATCGGAAAAGTGGGATTTTAAATTTTATATAAATAAAAAAAATATAAAATTTTATTTAAAATATATAAAAACATATTAAAATATGTTTTGTGTGTGTGTGTGTGTGTGGTTGTGGTGTGTGTTTGTGTGCGGTGTGTGTGTGTGTGGTGTGTGTTGTGTTTGTGTGTGTGTGTGTGTCGTGTGTTTTGTGTGGCGTGTGGGGTTTCGTGTGTGTGTGTGTGTGTGGTGGTGTGTGTGTGCGTGGTGATTGTGTGGTGGTGGGGGTGTGTGGTGTTTGGAGGTGTTTTGTGTGTGGGGTTGTGTGTGTGTGTGTTTGTGTGGGGTGTGTTTTGTGTGACACATGTAATTGCGTGTTTATCGGTGCATAGAGAGAGGAGAGAGAAGAGAGAAGAGAGAGAGAGAGAGAGAGAGAGAGAGAGAAAGAGAAGAGAGAGAGAGGGAGAAGGGGAAAGAGAGAAAGAGAGAGAGAAGAGAGAAGAGAGATAAAAACGAGAGAGAGAGAGAGAGAGAGGGAAAGAGAAGAGAGAGAGAGAAGAGAGAGAGAGAGAAAGGGGAGAAAAGAGAGGGGAGAAGAAAGAGAGAGAAGAGAAAGAGAGGAGAGAAAAGAAAGAGAGAGAGAGAAAGAAGAGAGAGAGAGAGAGAAGAGAAAAAGAGAGAGGAAAAGAGAGAAAAAGAGAGAAAAGAGAGAGAGAGAAGAGAGAGAGGGAAGGGAAAGGGAGGGAGGAGGAGAGAAGGAGGGAGAGAGAAGAAAGAGAGGAGGAGAGAAGAGGAGAGGAAAGAGAGAAGAGGAAAAAGACGAGGAGAGAGAGAAAGAAAGAGACAAAAGCTGGACGAGCGAGAGAGAGTTAAAAGAATACATTTAGCCACCAGCAACAAGAGTGACAAACGACAACACCAATCAGTCAGATCTATCAGTCTACCATAGCACTGGCAGGAATTCCACAATCTGTTGTACAAGCGTTTGATGTAATGGTGACGTTTTTGTTCATCGAATTTCGAGAGGTTCCCAGTGAGCTTGCAGTGCAAGGGGGCCAAGGATCCGACTGGCATTCATAGAAGCTGAATACGAACGGCCGACTGGCATTTCAAGCTCTGAAAGCTTAAGTTACGGAGAAAATCATGTAAAACACGGGGCACACCACAAAAGACGGGGAAATTACAACAAAAACTTTTAAGAAAAAAATGCCCAAAAGTTGGGAAGCAAAGACATAGAAAATACTTTGATGGCGTGCATTAATTAAGAATAAAGTAGAAGTGATAAAAAAAAATTTAAAAAGGGGCCCAAATAAACAAACAAAGCAAGAGATATAATTTTCAGAAAAAACACACATGCAGAGAAGTAAATAAGAAAATACACATAATAAACACAAGAAAAAACAGGTCTGTCTACAAATAAAGAGACGCAGAAAATGGAGGAAAGTCAATGCAAGTAAAGAAAAACACCATGAAAAGATAAAATATTAAATATATAATATAATAATATAAAATATAATAATTTTTCTTATGGGGTTTTGTGGTGTTTTAGGTGTTGTTTTGTGTTTTTTGTGTTTGGGGTTTGGGTCCTTTTTTATTTTCTTTCCTTTTTTTAATAAATTGGAAAGAAAAAAAGGGGCAAGCAAAATCAAAATACAATTGAAGACAAAGGGAAATAACAACGCGACTTTAAAAAAAATTTACAAAAAGAGAAAAAAAATGGGTTAGAAAAAATAACTTCTTAACGTAAAAGAAAAGATGGAGGAAAAAAAAAAAAAAAACTGGGGAAAGTAGATTTTAAAAAATTTTTTTAAAACGTAAATATATGTTATATGAATATCTATAAAATTATAATTAATATATGTTAAATAATGATATTAAAAAATTTAAATGTTTAAATGTAATATATGTATGTATTTTTATAAGAATTTATAAATATTATGTATAATAATTTTATAAAATAAAAAATGTATATGTTATAAATAAATGTATATGTAAAAATAAATGTATATGAATAATATAATGTATAATGTATTAAATAAATGTAAAAGTATAAAAAAATGTATATGTTAAATAATGTATATGTATAAAAATAAAAATGTATATGTTAAATGAATGTATGTATAAATAATGTATATGTATATTTTATTTATGTATATATCAATACATTACAATAGTTTCACACAAAATACAAAGTAGACAGAAATATGGGGGGAAGACAGCCGCGCCGAAAGAGAGCGGAAGAGGCTGCCGGACAGCGCGACCGAGGGAGCGAGGGAGGCGCCGTACTCCAGGACTACGTGACGCGAGGCATGAGGTGTTGCCGCCGCGGCAGGAAGCCTTCCTTTCCCCGTGAAAATGGGCCAAATTTTGGGATTTCTTTTCTTTTGGGGGGAACTGTACTTCTGTGTAAGCTATTTAAACATCCCATATTAGTTGTTGTCGGAAAAAAAAATATTTCTTAATGAAATTAGATGTTTTGTTAAGCTATGTTAGTTATTATTATCATTATTATTATTTTTTTACAGAATTGATTTTTTACAAAAAATTTTCCCTAACGTTTTTTGACCTCTTTTATACGAAGCAATAAAGAGTAGCGGGGGGTTTTATTTTTCCACCTGTGCTTGGGATTGGTAGAGTCGGCCAGGCAGCTTCTGGAAAAATCCCCGTATTACAACACTGTCGCGATGCTTAAAAAGGGAAATTTACTTGCGGGTTAAAACTTTAGATAAGCGACCTTCTGCTTTGGTTCTGCGTACATCCCTTGTTATAACATCTTAGGCACATCAGGCAATGTGTTTATCGTGACTGAAGATGGCAGAGCATCTGCAATTAAAAGTTAAAAATTTAATCTCGTCTTTACTGCTGTCTGCCTCTCTCTCTCTTTCTCTCTCCTCTTTTTTGGGGTCTAAACTCTTTCTCTCCTCGTTCTTCTCTAATCTTTTTAACTAGTTCATTGAAACTTAAAGTTTACGTATGTCTTATTCATATACTAACGACCTCTTCTTTCACGATAAAGAAACTTCATTCATTACTTCTACAGGTGAAAACGATATCAGTTCACTTATCTCCCTTTTTATCTTATCTTAGCACGATTTTTCGAGATATTCACATGTTGTATCACAGTCATATTTCGTAATAATAAAGTCCAA
>NC_061820.1:17382380-17387380 GCF_019202785.1 Penaeus chinensis
GAGAGGGGAGGGGAAGGGGGCCCGAGACCAGATGTGCACTCTGTTACTACCGTGCTACCCTGGCACGGTTCGCTTCGCTTCATCACTACTTTTATCACGCCGCGGAGTGCCGACACACCGCCCTCGCCGGCTCCTGTAACAACCGGTTCACTGTTCGTCTCTCTTGTCATGCAAGCAGCGGAAGAGGCCTTGTGTTTAAGCTAAAAAACTCACAGCTGGGAACTCACGTCAGGCCTGATAGCAATGGATGTCCCTGTTCAGAGTGCACTGTGTTCTACCTTAGTAACAGGCTGCAGCATGCGGCAGGGCACGTGATAAGGAGGCGCGTGAGATCCTCTCCGAGTTCAACCGTGGTAACTGCACAAGGACACGTGGCGCGCATGTGGAAAGTATGGGGACGAGCTGGGGCTGCTTCCTGAGAGTCTGATGTAGCTGGGATACAAGAGCTTAGTGTGTCAATGTTCTGATAAGACGATAACACTAGAGTCCAGACGAATCTGGGATTTCTTTAGATAAGAATTCGACGACAATATTGCTATGGGCCTTCATTGCATAATTAAATAATATTTACTGTCAAGAATATTACATACTATAAATAATACTGCATACTTTGAATAATATTTAATACTGTAAATGGTATTTCATACTGCAAATAATATTCATGAAATGATAACTGAAAATCCAAGTTCAGGTATAGCTATGGTGCCCATGGATGAAATGTCAGAAACTTACGACGTGACCATACTCATGGGCACGTACTGCGACACAGGCACATTACTCGAGCAAGTCTTTTCATCTGTATGTGGATTAATTGCACACAGGGCTGCATAAAGAGCATATCGCAATGGGAAACGGTCACTGGGTATGAATACGATCCTGTCGCTGCATTCAGGCCGGGGGCAAATTTGGTGTGTGAACGAGGCATGCGACACGCCAGCCAGGCCGCGCCAGGGTAGTGTGGCAGAATCTGCTCTTTGACAGACGGGAGAGGGGGGGTGGTACCATTTGGTAAAGATACCAAATGGTATCAAAGCTACAAGTCAAAGCTACGCAGTATTCCACTTGGCGAAGGCTATCCCCGGCGACCTCGCCCCCAGAGCGGGCGCAACTCCTTGTCCCGATGGCGCTTACGTGCGTGACATCCCGGAACCTTGAGAGTCGCGCGCCTTCTGTCTGCGGCGGGGAATGTCATTGGCGTGTGTCACTGGCCTCGTATACCCAGTGCCACCTGTCTGACCAGGGCGCCTCCTGCTAGAGCTGGGCTCCGTTACATGCGGGGAAGGGGTTGTCACTTTGCTCCTACGTGCTCTTTCATCGCTCTGATGAATCGCCGCACATACAGACCCCCCACGGCACACACACATATATATACACACACATTTATACACACACAGACACACACACAGACACACACACACACACACACACATATACACACATTTATACACACACACACACACACACATGTATATATATATATATATATATATATATATACATATATATATAAATACACACACACATATATATATATATATATATATATATATATATATATATACATATACATATATATACATACATATATATGTATATATATATATACATACATATATATACATACATATATATGTATATATATATATATATATATATATATATATATATATATATATATATGTGTGTGTGTGTGTGTGTGTGTTAGTGTGTGTGTATGTGTGTGTGTGTGTTTGTGTGTGTGTATGTGTGTGTGTGTGTGTATTAGTGTGTGTGTGTGTGTGTATGTGTGTGTGTGTTTGTGTGTGTGTGTGTGTGTGTGTGTGTGTGTGTGTGTGTGTTTGTGTGTGTGTGTGTCTGTGTGTGTTTATATCCATATAATTTATCCATTAATATATATATATATTCATATATATATATATATATATATATATATATATATGTGTGTGTGTGTGTGTGTGTGTGTGTGTGTGTGTGTGTGTGTATGTGTGTGTATGTATGTGTGTGTGTGTGTGTGTGTGTGTGTGTGTGTGTGTGTGTGTGTGTGTGTGTGTGTGTGTGTGTGTGTGTGTGTGTGTGTGTGTGGTTGTGTGTGTGAATATATATATGCATGTATATATATATGTATATATATGTATATATATACACATATACATTTAAATTTATGTATGTGTGTGTGTGTGTGTGTGTGTGTGTGTGTGTGTGTGTGTGTGTGTGTGTGTGTGTGTGTGTGTGTGTTTGTGTGTGTGTGTGTGTGTGTGTGTGTGTGTGTGTGTGTGTGTGTATGTGTGTGTGTGTGTGTGTGTGATGGTGTATACCACTGAATATATATATACATATATATATATACATATACATATATATATATACATATATATATATACATACATATATATATATATAAATATATATATATATATATATATATATATATATATATATATATAAATGTACACACACACACACACACACACACACACACACACACACACACACACACATATATATATGTTTGTGTATGTGTGTGTGTGTGTGTGTGTGTGTGTGTGTGTGTGTGTGTGTGTGTGTGTGTGTGTGTGTGTGTGTGTGTGTGTGTGTGTGTGTGTGTGTGTATGTATATGTATATGTTTAATCATCATCAACCTGAATCGATCTACTGCAGGACGTAGGCCCCCAAATTTCGTTATTTCATCACGCCATTGTGTCACTGGTCAGGCCCTTGACCTCTTTATGATATCTATAGCCCAGTCTGTTACTTTCTTTGTCCATCTGTCGTCCTATCTCCGATATATATGACCTGCCCATTGCCATTTTTCTTTTTGATGCTCCCAAGTATATCTTCCACTTTTGTCCATTCCCTGATCCACGTCGCCCTCATCTGATCTCTTAGGCTGATTCCCAGCATCAACTTCTCCATACCATACCAATATATAGTATACTGTGTCTGCCGAAGGCGGTCCAGCCTTGGCTGATGCTTCACTTAAATTCATCTTTGCTAGATATGTTTGTCTGTATGAGTTGAGTTACCCTAGGTACATATACTTGTCCACTTCCTCTAGCGTTTCGCTTTGTACATGTATCTATTCAAATTCACTGAAGAGAATAATATCGTCTGGAAATCTTAGATTGTTTAAGTATCCATCTCCTATTTTGATATCCTTTCCAATCCATTCTAGCTTCTTGAATATTTTCTCAAGGCAAGCTGTAAATAGTTTTGGTGAGATGGTATCACCCTGTCTAACACCTTTTCTAATTGGTATCTTATCGGTTTCCGTGTGGAACTTGATGGGTGCTGTCCCATCATATATGTCTTTCAATATTTTACAAAGTATCTCCTCTGCTCCCTGTCTTCGAATAGCTTTTAGTACTGCTAGTATTTGTACAGAGTCAAATGCCTCTTCGTAATCGATGAATGCCATACAGAGGAGCTTCCTATATATTTTTCTTTCTTTATTATTATTTGGGTAAGCTTTCTTTATTGCATGCATTTGATATCTCCTATTCTGAATCTCCTTTTAGATGTTTTAATGCTGGTACCCGAGATCATTGTTTCATTTATTATTTGAGTGTTGAATTTCCATGCATCTTCCCTCTTTTGTATTTATAGTCTTTGTTAGTTCAGCTAATTCTATTTTGTCCCTGTTTGGCAATACTTTCATGAACCTATGTTTTTTAATAAACTGGAGCTTTGCTTGACGTTCTTACCCCCTACTTCAAGATCAGCTTCCTTTAGTATGTCACTGAACTGTTTATTGCTTTGGTCAATGTTAGACATCTTCGTTGCTGAGAAGTGAATATCTGTATTGGAGGTTAATGCTAAATTCCGTCGCTTTGGTCTTCAAATTAGCTAAATTTGGCTGTGGTTTTCATATGAGATTGTCCCTTTCCTTTCTGAGGTGTAATTCAATTCGGCCTCTGACCAATCTATGGTCACTGCCAACAATTACTTTATTAATAACTATAATATATCGCGCCCATTTGAAATTATGGAAATTTCATTTTTGATGTCAGATGACGACTTCCATGTCTTTTTTTGAGGAATGTATCCATGATATTGAGTGATCGAACCTCTGCAAAATCGACTAGAATTTGTTCCCTATTCATTCCTAGAGCCTATTCTGAGATTCCTCGCTACGGTTTCTCCATCTGTCTTTTTACCTATTTTGGCATTAAAGACTCCCATAATTATTGTGAAATGGGTTTTGCTCTCTCGCTGTTAAAAAGAACATCTTCACAGAAGCTCTCTGTTTCTTCATCACTGTGGTTGCAAGTTGGAACAGAGACTTGACCAGGGGCTCTTTTACCTCCGGGAATGAGGGCCTTTGCTCTGTTTGTGCCATCATGGTTTTTGATTGTGAGATAGACAGCCGAGTTACCCCCCACCTACTGGCTTAGTTGTATCTTGGTGGGAGAGGGAGTAGTTTAGCCGGAATGCCACTGATAAGCTCTTTCAGCAGGGCTGGCCATGCCTAGTATGGGCTTATAAGCAGCAACGCACGGGCTGCTCACTACACCAGGGTATACTCCCGTGAGCATGGCCTTTTGTAGCATAAGTGCATATAGGTGTGCTTATATTTCATATACTGATCCCATTTATGCATGTGTACACCTAGGGCAGAAATAGTTCAGCCGCATATGCCCTAAGTATTACGCATATGTTCATTTTTGTGCACATGCACATGCAATCATACACCTTTACATATGCTTCTATGCATATGATATGCATACATACTCCTACATTATACACAACTACACACATGCACATGCATACACATATATAGACATAGGCGCACATCATATGGGCATACATATGTGTATACGCACCCACATATATGCAAACACACACATGCGTACATATCTTGTACACGTACTTATGACTATACATACTCACACACACACGCACACACACACACACACACACACACACACACACACACACACACACACACACACACACACACACACACACACATATACATATATGTATATATATATATATATAT
>NC_061820.1:17392380-17394880 GCF_019202785.1 Penaeus chinensis
GCGCACGCACACGCACAGGCGCACGCACACGAACAGGCGCACGCACACGCACAGGCGCACGCATACGCACACGCACAGGCGCACGCATACGCACACGCACAGGCGCACGCATACGCACACGCACAGGCGCACGCATACACACACACACACACACACACACACACACACACACACACATATATATTCATAGATATAAATGTATATATATGTATATATATACACATACATATATATATATATATATATATATATATATATATATATATATATATGTATATACACACACATATATATGTATATATATACATACATATATATAAATAAATATATATATATATATATATATATATATATATATATATATATATATATATATATATGTATATACACACACATATATATGTATATATATACATACATATATATAAATAAATAAATATATATATATATATATATATATATATATATATATATATATATATATATATATATATATATGTACATATACACACATATATATGTATATATATACATGTATACATATATATATATATATATATATATATATATACACACATGTATATATATATATATATATATATATATATATATATATATATACATATATATATATATATATATATATATATATATATATATATATATTTATCTGTATGTATGTGTATGTGATTGTTGTACATTATTGTAACGTTATTAGTATTGATTTTAACGAAACAGACTGCCAAGCAGATAAAGAAAACACGGTGCACAGCATCCAGGCCGCAAGTGCAGGCTGCATGCAGGCGCACCCGCCGCGCACTCATAGGGTACAAAGCCATTAAGCAGCCCGAGAAACCTCAGAATTTCGTGGCTTCTTGATAAAAATGGCAATACCGTCAGCGCGGCGACACTGAGGGCCAGGGGGCTGTGGGGCGAGGGGCTGCAGGGTAGGGGTTACAGGACTAAGAGATGTGGTTTGACGATAATAATGATTGTAGGATAGGTAGCTACGAAACTAGGTTCCAAGGCACAAGGTTGTTAAGGTTCTAGGAGTTAAGGAACAATGCACAAAGGCTATGGATCGTGGGACTTTAAACGAGACTTGGGGCCATGAAACAGGGGGCCATGGGACTGTGGAAAAAGGGTTGTGAGACCTGGGACTATGGAGCTGTAGGATTATGAGAATTCAGGTCTATATCGCTTTGGGGCTCTGAGACTTCAGGGCTACGGGGCTACAGAGCAAGGGAAGTCTTAATGCTAGCGTTTCATCAGTCACAAGAAGACGGAAGAAACGTGGCTTCTTCCCGCACCCTTTGCGAAGTCGTCTCTGGAATACAGGGAATGAGGCTCTGATGGTTCTCCTCTTCACCATGATACTAATAAGGATGCTCTTCTAGTACTTCGCTTGCTCAGGCTGGGCCATTACCTCCAAGACCGCGAGCCACTTCGGCACTGAGCTCGAATCTCTCGGGCTGAACATTATGGAGTCACTGGTTCTATGTCAGGTGTAATGTTGGTTGTCGCTAGTCGACCAAAGAGGAGGACAAACTTTGTGTAAACTTTGCAGATAGGCAAACTTACCATGGCCATTAGCTGGGATTCATATTCTGCTAATAAATCACATGATAGATAACTAATACAAAATTATGATCGGCCCGGATCCACAGTTTGATCGCGCAAATTGTAAGAAAATGTTATATCGTTATATCGACAACGATAGCAATAAAAAAGCAAGACTTGACGCAAACAACAAGGAAAAACGACAAGCAAAGGCAACACCAACACAGAAAGCAAAAACAGCAAAATGAAAATCTGCGTGGAAAGTGTTTATACTTTTGAGATCCTCAATGGCCAAATCTCGTCCCTTTAATTCTTGACCTCCCCTGAACCCTCCGGAGGCCCGGTCGCTTTCTCCTTTTGTTCGGAAGACGACTCTAAAGGGGACGCAGACTGCCAAAAGGAATTACATGAGGAGTTGCGGAAGGCGGAAAGAAGTGAAGACGCGCGAGCCGAGGGCGCGACGGCCGCTCCGAGAGCCCCTGCCCCCGCCCCTTCCGCGGGCGGCGGAGGTCGCGTTTGTTTTTGGATGTGCGAGATACAACTGCGGTTTCTGTGTTGATCAGCGACACCTTACCCCTTGCTTTCATTTTTATTCATCGGACACGCTGGCGAAAATGACTGATAAAACAAGTTTTGGAATGACTTTTTTGTCCGAGACGTCAGTTTTTATTTCGAAGCTCTACGGGTATATTTTTCCACCTCTGACAATGGGCAAGTAAACTGATCGCTATGTGCAGACGTCGGACGGGTAAATATCCCTTGCTACGGCCTGATCACCTCAATGACCGTGGCCAAATCTCACTCCTACTTTTCTCAATAGAAATTCAGTCAGAACCCTTAAGATGCCTCGCAAGATACGGGAGTAAATATTTCAACATATCGAGAGGTTGGAATATACCAAAATGGCATCAATATAAATCCCCCAATGTGCCAAGAAGTC
>NC_061820.1:17406021-17418521 GCF_019202785.1 Penaeus chinensis
TCCAAACTTTCCCAGGTGCTTTACATATAAATATATATAGAAATAGATATATAGACATATCATTGTAAATACATACGTATACATATTTAAATATATGAATATACAATTATCTATATATACAATTATCTATATATATATATACATATATATATATATATATATATATATATATATATATATATACACACACACACACACACACACACACACACACACACACACACACATACATGTATATGTACATGTATATGTACATGTATATGTACACACAAACACACACATATATCCCACCATATACACATATACACATACATTTATGTATACATGTATATATATATATATATATATATATATATATATATACACATTATGTCCGGTTCAGTACAATTTTCTATTGTGGATGTTTCTTTTCTATCTTTGTGTATACGTTACTGTGCTTATGTTTGTGATCATCATAATAATAATGGTGATGATAAAGATAATGATGATTATAATGAAAATGATAATGGTAATGGTAATGATAATGGTAATAATAATGATGATAATGATATTATTCCTATTGGTTATGGTAATAATAATGATAACGATAAAAATAATAATAACAATGATGACACTATAATGATAATGATAATAATAATAAAAGTAATAATAATAATGATTATGGAAATAATAATGATAACACCAGTACCAAAATTGTCAAAAAATATGATAATTAAGGGCAATGATGCGAAGATGAAGGTAACATTTCCATAGAATATAATGGTAATTAAACACCCTCAATCACCACCCGCTCCCCGGGCTGCGTCTTGCACGTGCGATGAGCGACGTGGCGGCGAAGCGAGGCCCGAGTCACGGCCCAAGGACACGTGACCTCGTTTCCAGGCGAGTGATGAGTCACCACACGAGCGGGGTGACATCTCGGGCCAATGACTTCTGAGGAATTACTTTTTATTTTTCCGATTTTTTTCTTCTCATAGTCGGTGGATATATATGTTCATTTTAATTAATCAATCTTTTTAGTGTTTTATTATTTTCCGTGCTTAGAATCATGACTGGCTGTCCTCTCTGACAAAGGACACGTGGAAGGAACCACATGCTTTGTCGTGAATTTCCGTTCAGCGACACGAATCAATAACAAGCAACAGGGTGATTCACGTGGAATATTCTAGCACATGACGGTGAGCTATGGCGGTTTTAAGAAAGCTAATAAAAATATATTGTACAGATTGCGAAGTGACTGATGATAACACACACGCACACGCACATGTTCCTTTGGCTATGTCTACGTGTCTGTAATCACTGCATTATGGAAGAAGAATCTTGACGAAGCATAAACATCCTTATGCTGCTGTTCGTAAAGTTCAAGGTCGCTTCAGCAACATTTGATCAACTGAAATCATGACAGAAAAATAAACAACATCACTTCCATCTCCTTTTCCTTCCTTTTCTACCAAACGAAAAGGGAAATCTCGCTCCACTTACAAACTCGGCGAAAAGGGTGATTGATCCCGTATCTCATTCCGTATTTGTATCAAAAGAGAGAGAGAGAAAACAAAAAACAACACCACGACAGCTGATTCGGTGAGGCCTGTCAGGTAAAAGGAGAAAGGGAGAGAGAGGAATGAAAAATTATTCACTAATTATAAGCTGAGCAATTTAATGAAAACCCCTTAAATTGGCTGGTGCGGGGGCCCTGTTTGCGCCCGCAGACTTTGGGGGCGGTGCAGGGGGGGAGGGGGAGAGGAAGGGGGGAAGGAAGGAGGGGGAGAGGCAGGGGGGAGGAGGGAGGGGCGGGGATACATTTCCACCCCCTGGAGAGCGGGGGGAGCAGGGGAAGGGGCGAGGAGGGGGGGGGGGAGGGGCCAAACCCCTACCCTTTTCCTTTCCCCCCCCGACCCCCAATGGGGGGAGGGGCGTGCGGTGGGGCGAGCCCCCCCGGCGTTGGGGCGCGGGCGTTTGGCCCTCCGGCCCCCGGGGGGGGAAAAGCCCGGGGGCGGCGCGGGTTCCCGGGAGAGGGGGAGGGGAATTTCCGGGAGCGGCAAGGGGGAAAAAAGGGGGGGTTTGGGGGTTTAAAAGGTGGGAAAAAAAAATTTTTCGAGTAAGAAAAAACCCCAAAAAAAAAAAAAAAAAAAACCCAAAAATAAAAAGGAACCAAAAAAAATAAAAAACCACCAAAACACCACAACACACACACAACACACACACACACACCCCCACAACACCAAAAAAACAACAAACATAACAAAAGACAAAAAACACACACACACACACACACCACACACCACACCACACATAAAAAAAAAAAAAAAAAAAAAAAATATAGAGGAGGAATAAAAGATGCAGGGAATTTAAGTTAATATAAATTCAGGCAAAATAATTAACGAAGAGCTAGAGAAAATAAAGAAAAAAGATAAAAGAAAATGAGGGTAAAGTACGCTTCCTTTTTTTTTCTTACTTTCCGTGTGAGCATTTGTGAAGCCTCTTGATCGTGGGCAGCAACAGTGCGACTCTTTGTCATCGGCTGTAAGTTTATTTTCGGCTTTTATGATGATCTACGCCCACACTATATAATCACATTCTTCTATAACTGTCTTTACTGATATTCTCTTTCATGGCAGTTGCCACAAACATTTCATCATAACGTTCCTTAAAAACGACTCTGAAGCAGAGCGATCGTTCTAGAACCCGCTTCTTTTAAATCGCGCTGGAATTTCGGGTTTTGAAACATGGAGTATGCAACCGGCTCCCGCCCGTGGCGCTCTTTCCACGCCCTTTACACGTTAGTTAGAGGTAGATGGGTACACAACACACCAACACACACACACACACACACACACACACACACACAAAAACACACAACACACCGGGGGATTGAAAGAAAGGAAAGAAAGAAATTGAGAGAGTAGCGAGAGGAGAGAGAGAGGAGAGGAGGTTTGAGAGAGAGAGAGAAGAGAGAGTGAGATGTAGAGGAGAGAGTGAGAGAGGAGAGAGAGAGAGAGAGAGAGGGGGAATGAGAAAGAGAAATGAGAAAGAGAAGGAAATAGCTTTCCTGGGACCTTCCTAGGCGCTGTTCTTGAGCGAGCGCGGAACCGCAGCTCCGCCGAGCGCGTGCGAGCCGCCGCCGCGAGAGAATCGGGGAGGGCCATTTTAGGAAAACACTGCAGGAACGTCGATGATTCTGACGGACTTGATCTTCTAAAAATTAGCTCTCATATACATTATTCATTTGGTTTATTGGAGCATCTATGTATCTCTCACCCCACCCCCCCCCTCCCCCCCTCATTTCTATCTAATTACCTCTCTCCCTACCTCCCACTCTCTCTCTCTCTCTCTCTTTCTTTCTTTCTCTCTCTCTCTCTCTCTCTCTTCTCTCTCTCTCTCTCTCCTCCTCTCTCTTTCTCTTCTCTCTTCTCTCTACATATATATATATATATATTTATTTTATATTTGTTTTATATATATATATATTATATATATATATAACTATATGTGTGTGTGTGTGTGTGTGTGAGGTGTGTGTGTGATGTGTGTGTGTGTGTGTGTATGTATGTAGTGTGTGTGTGGTGTGTGTTGTGTGTGTGTGTTGTTGTGTGTGTGTGTGTGTGCTGTGTGTGTGTGTGTGTGCGTGCGTTACTGGTGTGTGTGTGTTATAAATATTTAGATATATATATGCATATACATATACATGTATGTATATATATATATTATATATATATATAATTATATATGTATATATGATACACACATCTTCACAAACATGTGTGAGTTCCTTTATGAAATTGAATATTTTTACTTGTTTCCCTAACTCCCCAGCCCTGTTATCGCATTTCATCCGGAAATCCTCGAAGGCAGAATGAGAATTTCCGTGACTGCATGTTGCGTCTTGTTTAAATGATGTACGGCCACGTGGTTAGTTTTGATAGGGGCCAATTTAGTCTCGGGTAAATTGCATAATTCAACGGGGACTTTCTCATGCGAAGCCTTCCGTTTATCGATCCGTCTTTCTTAAGGCTTTCACACGTACGATGGCAGGCGTTTTTTAGAGACTTCTTCGGCGTAATTGACTTTACATGAAGGTTCAGTTCTCCGCGGCAAGTATGGACAAAGGGTTACAGGAAAGATCGGTGAGCTGCGAGAGGGAAGCGATTCCTCATCAGTCACGTAGCCCCTCACCGGCCCGGGGCAGCTGACATGAGCTGTGCAGATATAGAAAATTAAAGAAGAGAAACACATTAGGACTGAATAAAATCAATTAAAGTCTCTTTGTTATGAGAAGACTAATCAATATATATATATATATATATATATATATTATATATTTAATTTTATATATATATATATGTTGATTGCCACGTCGCTCGCGAGCCTGAAACCGGAGTTTGAACAACGTTGAACAGCGCGAAACGCAACGGACTTTTTGAGGACATCCGGGACGAACTGCTTGGCGAATGACCGCGATCGCGCGTGTCGGCCGGAGGGCGGCGGCCGGGGGGGATCGGTATACAGACGAAATAATTATATTTCACATTTTTGGAAAACATTACGAAGTCCACAAAGGCTATTTAACGATATATGATCCGAACAATAGTTAAAGCGATAAAACACACTCACAACTCACAACACCACACAACACTCTCACACTCACAACACCACACACACACAAAAACACCACACACACAATCTCACACACTCCCAACTCCCACCAACACTCTCACATTGATATATTTAGATATATAATAGTTATATTGATATATATATATATACTCCCCATGGTAATGGAGAGAGAGTGTAAAATTGACACACATACGCTCCATAGATATGTACTTATATATATGTGTGTGTGGTGGGGGTGTGTGTTTGCTGTGTGTGTGTGTGTGGGGGTGTGATGTGTGTTGTGGTGTGTGTGTGTGTGTGTGTTTGTGGGTGTGTGTGCGCGCGTTTGTGTGGGGGTGTTCATTCGAACCCTTTTATATGTACTATAAAATATATAATGGTGTGGTGGGGTGTGTGGGTGGGGGGGTGGGGTGGTGGGGTGGGGAGGTGTCTAGATAGTTGTATTTTAGTGGCTACCATGTTTAGTGGTATCACACACTCTAAACTACTACATCACACTACTCTAAATGTGTGTTTGTGACACTAATCATATTAGGCTCTCTATATCTCACTCTCAAACTACTCACTCTCTAATATCTACTATCTCTTGTGTGTGCTTTGTGGTTTGTGTGGAGATATTTTATATTTAGAGTAATCACACACACATTAACGCTCTCATACACACACCAAAAGGCATTTCAGATACACACACAACCATAAATACAACACAAACAAAACAACACTCACACACACGCTCACTACACATATATATATATACATATATTTGTATATTGTTGTGTGTGTGTTGTGATGCGTTTGAGGTAGCGCGGCGGGACGGGGAGGGTGTGTGCTGGGTGTGTGTGTGTGGTGTGTGTGTGTGTGTGTGTGTGTGTGTGTGTGTGTGTGTAGTGTGTGTGTGTGTGTGTGTGTGTGTGTGTTGTGTGTGTATATATGTGTTTTCTGTGTGTGTGTGTTTATGTTGCGTATGTGTGTGTATGTGTACACACATCCACACACACATTATACATCTATATAAATATATTTATATATATATAATTTATTATATTTGTGTGTAGTGTGTGTGTGGAGTTTGTGTGTGATTGTGTGTTTTTTGTCTATGTGTGTGTGTATGTGGTATGTGTGTGTGTGTGTTTATGTGGTCGTGTGTGAATGTGTGTCATGTGTATGTGTGTGTGTGTATGTGTGTGTGTTATACTATATAATTTTAAATATAGTAGATAGATAGATAGTATATAGATATATGTAAATATTTTTATACACACATATATAACACCACAATTATGCACACACACACACACACACACACACACACACACTCACACACACACACACAACACACACACGCTCCACACCACACACCACACATATTTATATATATATACAAATATACATATTATTATATATATATATAATATATATATTTGAGACTGAGAGAGAGAGAGAGAGATGGAGAGAGAGAGAGAAGGAGAGAGAGAGAGAGAGAGAGAGAGATGAGAGAGAAGAGAAGACACACTACACAACGATATATATATATATATATATTTATATATATATTATAGATATTATATTATATGTGTGTGTGTGTGTGTGTGTGTGAGTACAACATTCATATAACATTATATTCTACTATCTGTATCTGTGTGTGTGTATGTGCGTGTGTACCATCTTCATATCTATATTTAAGCGGTTATATTATAAGACTTTGGTCCATATCTACACCTATTATTTCTGGGTGTGTGTGCGTGGTGTACCTTTCATATCTATATCCACCCATCCTATATCATTGTATCGCTGTGTGTGTGTGTGCGTGTGTGTTCACATTCTATCTATAGCTACCCATCTATTTGTGTGTGATTTGCGGGTGTAAGCGCACGGGCCGTATATGCTGATAGTGTGAATTATTCACAAGCTTCAATATGTATGCTCTTCACGGTAAAAGTTCGGACGCCAAACCCTTACCAGCACTCAGCGCAAGGTGATAAAATGGGACTCATCAAAGTGAATCCTTGAGTCAAGATCAGTCTTTGATGACTTTCACACGCACACGCACACCACCACACATATATACATTAATTAACCATATATTATATAATATATATATATTTACTTAATATTTATATCTCACACCACACAACACATATTAATTTTATAATATATATATATAATATTATATACACAGCATATATAATATAGTTATATATATTTATATATATATATTTATATGTATGTATGGAATTATTTATAATTATATATATACATACACACACATTTATATATATACATACAGACACACATACCCCCACAATATATACAAATAATTATACATTACATTTTACACACAGACACAACACACATATGTATATTATATCACACACCACACACACCACACACACCACACACACTCCACACTCTCACAACCACACGCATATATATATATATTTATATATATATATATAATATTTATATATATACACACACACATACAGACACTCACACAACACAACACACAGAGACGAGAGAGAGAGAGAGGTGGAGAGAAACATGAAAGATAGATGAAAAAAGAAAGAGAGGGGGGGGAGAATTAGATTAAATAGATAGATATAGATAGTTTGTTAGACAGATAGATAGATAGAGAGATAGAGTATGAGATAGAGAGAGAGAAGGGAAAGAGAAGAGACAGACAGGGACAGGAGCGAGAGAGAGAGAGAGAGAGATGAGGAAGAGAGGATGAGAGAGAGGAGAGAGAGAGGATGAGAGAGAGAGAGAGAGGCTCGAGAGACTGAGAGAAGAGAGTGAGAGACGAAAGAGGAGAACCACCTCATACTTCCCTTACGCTTTGGTCTCGCACTTCCCATTCATAGTTATCATCGGGTTAATTGATAAGATAACTTACGTCAAAAAGGTGTCTGTCTCATAATCCCGCATGACGGTTAGGAACAGAGTGCGGGACACGTGCTTCGAGGACAACTAAAGCCCTTGTTTTCTTAATTATATATATATTATATAAATACTATATATATATAGCTATTATATAATTATATATACAATTCCATATATACACTATATATATCAACACTCACACACACACATAAACACACACACACACACACACACACACCACACACACACACAACACACTCACACAATATATATACATACACATACATACATCCTTATATATAGATTGTATACAACACACACACACGCACACACACACTCACACACACACAACCTATATATATACTATTTATATATATATTCTTATATATGTGTGTGTGTGTAGTGTGGTTATGTGTGTGTGTGCTGTGTGTGCGAGCTGTGTGTTTTTCGGATGTGTTGTGTGTGTGTGTGTGATTCTTCTGGTGTGTGTGTGTGCTGTGTGTGTGTGTGTGTGTTATATATATAAACACTTGTCTCTCTCTCTCTTCTCTCTTTTGTCTCTCTCTCTCTTTCTGAGGCAGTACTACTGATTCATTTAATAACATCTCACAGGGCTGTGCAAAATGCTTATCATCCAGGAAAAAAGCTTAATATTACTAATAACGCATCTCACGGTTTGCCGAAGCATACTTCTATAGATACGGAAGCAGATTTACACCCAGATAAGCTTGACGTCACACATCAGGAGATCGACGTGCATGCTATCTGTCATTTCCTTTGACAGCCACTGATAAACCTGGACATGCGCAGGGCTTCCTCGTCCCGGCCGCGCTGATGCACTCGATCTATGTAGTGTTCTGATAGGGCCGTTAATTCCTGTTCATTCCGTGTGACAGGGGACTGGCTGACGACATTCACATTACACACACTAACCGCCGGGTAACGAATGGGGTCGGATACAATGCTTTCAATGATAAATCAATACCTAGGTGATTTAAAAGATGAGGAAATAAAGATGCATGGAAATTAAGATAATATAACTTTCAGGGCAAATAAATTAAGCGAAGAGCTAGAGAAAAAATAAAGAAAATAAGATTAAACAGAAAATGAGGGTAAAGTACGCTTCCGTTTTTTTCTTACTTTCGGTGAGCAATTGAGAAGCCTCTAGGAAGTGTTGGCTAGCAACATGTGCGACTCTTAGTCATCGGCTGTAAGGTTTATTTTTTCGCTTTTTTGATGATCAACGCCCACCTATATAATCACATTCTTCTATAACTGTCTTTACTGATTATTCTCCTTCTGGCAGTTGCCAAACATTTCCATTTAACGTTCCTAAAAGCGACTCTGAAAGCAGAGCGATCGTCTAGAACCCGCTTCTTTCTAATCGCGCTGGAATTTCTGGTTTTGAAACATGGAGACGAACCCCGGCTCCCGCCCGCGTGGCGCTCTTTTTCACGCCCTTTACAGTATTGTTAGAGGTAGATGGGAACACACCACCACACCACACACCACACACACACACACACACACCACACACACAACACACACACACACAACCGGGTGAATGAAAGAAAGAAAGATTAAAAAGAAAGAGGAGAGAAGAGTGACGGAGGGATTGAGAGACCGTTAGTGGAAGAGGATGAGGGAGGAGGAGACGTATGAGACGAGATAGATAGAGGTGAGAAGAGATTCGAATTGATTGAGAGATGAGTGAGATGAGAGATGACGAGAGAGAGGAGGAGAGAGAGAGGGAAAATGAGAGAGAAAGAGAAAGAGAAGGGAAAAATAGCTTTCCTGGGACCTTCTCTAGGCGACTGGGCTGAGCGAGCGCGGACCGCAGCCCGCGACCGCGTTGCGAGCCGCCCGCCCGGCGAGAGGAATCGAGCGGCCATTTAGGAAACACTTGACAGGGAAACGTTCGATTCTAGACGGACTTGATCTTACTTAGAATCTAGCTCTCATATACATATTCATTTGGGTGTATTTGGATGCTCTATGTATCTCTCCCCCCCCCCCTCCCCCACACCCCCCCCCCGCCCCCCCCCTCTAATTCTATCTAATTACCTCTTCCCTACCTCCCACTCTCTCTCTCTCTCTCTCTTTCTTTTCTTTTCTCTCTCTCTCTCTCTCTCTCTCTCTCTCTCTCTCTCTCTCTCTCTCCTTTCTTCTCCTATCTCTCTCTACATTATATATAATTATATATATTTATTTATCTATGTTTTTATTATTATATATATTTATATATTTATATATATCTATATGTGTGAGTGTGTGTGTGTGTGTGTGTGTGTGTGTGTGTGTGTGTGTGTGTGTATGTATGTGTGAGTGTGTGTGTTGTGTGTGTGTGTGTGAGTGTGTGTGTGTGTGTGTGTGTGTGTGTGTGTGTGTTGTGCGTTGCGAGTGTGTGTGTGTTATATATATATATATATTATGATATACATATACCATGTATGTATATATATATATATATATATATATATCTATATATTATGGTATATATGAACAACATCTACACAAAAACATGGTGAGAGTTCTTTATGAAATGAATATTTTCATATATCCACTAACTCCCAGCCCCTGTATCGCATATATCGGGGGCAAATTCCTACGATGCAGAATGGAATTTCCTCTACTGACCATGTTGCGTATCTGTGTATAAATGAAGTACGGCCACGGTGAGTTTAGTTTTGACTAGGGGCCAATTTAGTCTACGGGTAAATTGCATTAAAATTCAACGGGACTTCTCATTCGAAGCCTTACGTGTTATCGTCGTCTTTCTTAAGGCTTTCACACGTACCGATGGAGGCGTTTAGAAGACTTCTCGGCGAAATAGACTTCATGGGAAGGTTCAGTCCTCTCCGCGGCAAGTCTATGGACAAGGTTTACAAGGACAGATCGGTGAGTCGAGAGGGAAGCCGATTCTATCTGTCACGTAGCTCACGGCCGAGGAGCTGACATGAGTGGCAGATATAGAAAAATTAAGGACGAGAACACATTAGACTGAATTAAAATCAATTAAAGTCACTTTGTTGATGATGAGAAGACTAGGATTCAATATATTTATATATATATATACTATTATATATAGATTATATATATATATATATGTTGAATTGCTGATGTCGACGATGCTGACGGATTTTTGAACGGTTACTGAACAGCGCGAACGGCACGACTTTTTTGAGGACATCGGAGCGAACTGCTTGGCGAGACGGATCGCGCGTTGTCGGCGGAGGCGGCGCCGGGGGTTTCGGTATACAGACGAATTAATATATTTCCCCATTTAGAAAACATTACGCAGTCAAAGGCTATTTAACGATATATGATCCGAAACAATTTTGTAAAGCGATAAACACACAACACACACACACACCACACACACACACACCCCCTCAACACACACACAACACACAACAAAACACACACAACACACACACACACACACACCACACACACACCACACATATCTATTATATATTATTATATATATATATAAGATATATTATATATAATCCATGACATGTGAGAGTGTAAAATTGACCACCCATACGCACCCTCTATATGTACATAAAATATATGTGTGTGTGTGTGTGTGTGTGTTGTGTGTGTGTGTGTGTGTGTGTGTGTGTGTGTGTGTGTGTGTGTGTGTGTGTGTTGGTGTGTGTGTTGTGGCTCGGTATGGTGTTGTGTGTGTACATACGCACCCATCGATATGTACATAATATATATATGTGTGTGTGTGTGAGTGTGTGTGTGTGGTGTGTGTGTGTGTGTATGGTGTTCTTATATATGTATATATATGGCACCCATACATATATTTACAACCAACACACACACACACACACACACACTCACATATATATATATCCACACACACATCTACGCACACACACACACACACACACACACACACACACATCACAAACACCCACAATATATTTATTTATATATATATATATATATATTATTTTTATATATAATATCAACACACCAACATAAAAGCACACACACACACACAAAGGCATACAGAAGAAACACACGCACACACACAAACAAAACAAACACACACACACACGCACACACACATATATATATATACATATATATGTTATATATGTCTTTGTGTGTGCTTGTGCGTGTGAGGTGCGCGCGGGCGGGTGTGTGGTGGTGTGTGTGTGTGTGTGTGTGGTGTGTGTGTGTGTGTGTGTGTGTGTGTGTGTGGTGGTGTGTACGTGTGTGTGTGTGTGTGTGTGTGTGGTGTATATATGTGTTTGTTGTGATGTGTGTGTAAATGTGCTGTATGTTGTGTGTATGTGTCCACCACACACACACACATATATAAATTATATATATATATATATATATATATATTATATTTGTGTGTATGTGTGTGTGTTGAGTTGTGTGGGTGTGTGTGTGTTTGTCTATATGTGTGTGTGTATGTGTATGTGTGTGTGTGTGGTTATGCCGTTGTGTGTGTGTGTATGTGTGAATGTGTATGTCGTGAGTGTGTATGATGTGTGCATGTTTATCCTATAGTACTATATACATATAGATAGATAGATAGATTGATATAGATTATTGTAAATATATTATACACCATATATAGTCACACAATTATGCAACACAACACACACACACACACACACACATCACAAACACACACACACACACACACACGCACACACACACACCACACATCATATATATAAATATACACATATGACTATATATATATATATATATATATATATATATGAGGAGAGAGAGAGAGAGATGAGATGGAGATCGGAGAGATGAGAGATAGAGAAGAGAGAGAGAGAGAGGAGAAGAGAGAGATGGACTGATGAGAAAGAGAAGACAAACACACACAATATATTATATATATATATATATATTACTATAGTATATATAATATTTATATATATATGTGTGTGGGATTGTGTTGTGTGTGTGTATATGTGTGTGTGTGTTGTGGGTGCGTGTGTGAGTGTGTGTGTGTTGTG
>NC_061820.1:17428521-17438521 GCF_019202785.1 Penaeus chinensis
AAACTAATCAACAACTAGATATTGTCTGCATGCATATACATTAGCTTCTCTTCCCCCTCCCTTCCATTTCACATGTAATAACAAGCGTTGTGTATAATATGCATCACAGATTACCTCTCTTTATGCGTGGACTGCAATAAAGTCACTCGACCTTCCACTCTCTGGAAAAGCGGACCACAGGCAATAATTTCTACAAACAAAAAATATTAATGAAGGGAGTCGATGCCAAGCAGCTTTTGCGACAACAAAAAGTTCCTATAATTACCGAGAGTTTTTGTCGCAGTCAAGCAAGGGCACTGATTACGAACCCGTTTCATAATTCAAGGAGAGGAAATGATTTATTTTCGTTTATGACGCCCTTCCTCTCTTCCTTTCTTCCTCTCATACTCCTCCCTGACTTTTTTCCTTCTCCTCCTGTTTGCGCCATCGTTTCCGGCCTGTAAGTGTAGCTCAGTTGAACTCTTTTTCGTAATCTAAAACCGCAGGCATATGCGTAGACAAAGAAAGTTAGAGACATAACTTGAGAGATATGCAGATAGAGAAGACAGATATGCAGCAGATGCACAAGCAGTGAGGTAGGACACTCATAGGGCACTGTAATTTCACTGTATGGCCACACTCAAAGTCGAATTCAACCCCCCCACCCCCCCTCGTCTCCCGCCAGCCGGTTGGTCCTGCCCTCAGTTCCGCCCGGCCCAGCTGGGTCAGGTCGTCTCGCGGTGGGCTAGGTCAGGCAGGGTGACCACGGTCCGTGACGTCAGAAACCCCTTTTGTCTCCCACTTTGACGTCATCGCCGCCGGAAGTCCGAATGATCAAGAGGAAGACCATATGGCGCTCTACACACGTTTTTGTGCTCACCTTTGTCCACACGCGCGCGCACGCGAGTATGGCTGCTTGCTGGTGTGCTTGGAAATGGTATGTTACTGGAACGTTGATAACGAAGTTTCCAAATAACTGTAATGGTCATTATTCCGTATTACAACACACTAGTGATTAAAACAGCTCACCTAATGCTCGTCGGCCTACATACCTTTCGTTCTACCGTCAGTAGCATCAGACACTCAATTCCTTGTTGTAAAACTGATTCGCTGTAACAACCGAAAGGACAGACCAATAAGGACCATTTTACATTTTCATTAATTTTACCTTTAAGTGTTTATCTTTTTACTTCATTATTTTATTTTTTATTTGCATATTTATCGTCTGTTTTTTTTTTTTTATCTTTGTTTCGTTTATAGTTACCTACATATGATTTTAATTCAGTCCACTATCATCTGATCAGTATATTTTCAGACACACGCACACGGACGAGCACGTACACATAGAGACACACGCACACACACACACACACACATATATATATATATATATATATATATATATATGTGTGTGTGTGTGTGTGTGTAATATATATATATATATATACATATGTGTATATATATATATTTATTAGTTTATATACCTGGCCATAGGGTAAAATTTGTCCTTTTATTTGTACTCATCATATATTTAGTAATTTATGTATAGTGCTACTTTTACAATGTCAGGGAATAAAGTTATTTATTCATGTATTTACATATTCAACAATTTATATTCATTCGTCAACATTACTTTTACGGAAAAAATACTGACTTAATCATCTGTTATTTTGGATATTCATTAAACAGATTCCTCCACAATGACTTTCAAAAAGCATCGCGGCAAAACACAGCCTCCTTCCCAATGATAACATTGCAACCTCATTCTCTTTCTGCAACGGCCAGTTTGGAAGCCAGGACGCATTACGTGTTAGGTGGGACCCTTTTTTTGTCGATGTCTACTGCATGCGTTCAGTTCTTTTGTATCTGTAAAGAGACGAAGTACGTCTAAATTCATAGTTTACAGACATATTGGTCTCACAGTGAATATGAAGCATCAGAGATTCCGTTATGGAATTATGGGAAGTTCCATAAATGTGAGAACGAACGCGTTGTAAGAACAAAAGTATCCGACGACTAAAGGTAAGTTGAAGACTGTATTCATGCAACCGCGTGAAACTGCGTATCACCCTTGACTTAACACTGCATAAACGTTAACTATATTAATCTGTTTACGCTGTACAGATATGTATGAACAGTACGTGTATGCAGGTTGACACACACACACACACACACACACACACACACACACACACACACACACACACACACACACACACACACACACACACACACACACACACACACACACATCTATATATTTGTGTGTGTGTGGCAGTATGCGTGTGTGTATGATGTATAATCGAAACCGGTCAATTACATCTCTTGTAATGTGAAGATATTCATTCTCATTCTTACATTTTCTACATTTGTCAACATGAATACGGCTCACATATATATAGGCCTATATATACATACAAATACATACATATAGACACACAGAGAAAAAATATACATATACATTTACATACATACACACACACAAACACACACACACACACAAACACACACACACACAGACACACACACACACACACACACACACACACACACACACACACACACACATAAAATGTGTAAGTATGTATATACACAGGCCTATATATGTACATACATATACATATATATACTTACATATGTATATGTGTATATGAAAGTATATATATAGCCCTATGTATATCTATATATATAATATATAAGTATAATATATATATATATATATATATATATATATATATAGGCAGCGAGACAGAAATATGCATACACACACGTTGATAGATATAATGATTTACAGATAGATAGACAGATTGATAGAAATAAAAAAGGGCCACCTACACAGACACAAACACAGACACACACACACACACACACACACACACACACACACACACACACACACACACACACACACACACACACACACGTGTATGTGTATGAGAAAATAAATCTGCGGCAGCAGTGGTTGCGGGCAGGCATAGCAACAGAAATTGGGGACTAAAGCGTACTTACCTCATGATAATGGTGTACTTAGGGCGTTATTACCTCCATCGCTACCTGAGTGTAGCCTCGCCCGGAGCGCTTGTCTCGTTACCTGTCTCAAAGGAAACCAGCCAGTTTGACGGGGGGGAAAGGGACTGGTTTCCCTTGCGCTTGCGAGTGAAAACTGGCTCCATCTTAATTATGCAGTGTTGTTCTCTTAACGGTGACCAAATTATATCTTTGTGAATAAGGGAGCAACAGTTTTCTCCGAGCAGTCTTATCAGTAGAAGAATTGTTACACAGATGACGTATTTCAAAAGTTATGGACAATGTACTTCATTCTTCAGTACTTCGCATTGCTCTTTAAAAGAACAGTGATATGAGATTGCAGTCAAAGGATTGCTGTGTAGGGTACAAGAGTATTATCAGAAGTGCACAATAGCCATTTTATTGTTTTAGAACTGTGTAACATAACAGCGTCATCCAGTTGCCATGGGAGTGTGATATAATCGTAATGCAAGTTAGCAGTGTAACATTACCCTGGAAAAGAGTAGCGACAGCGCTCCTGAAACTGCTCCTTAGAATGTCTGTGTTGCAGTAGTGATATGCAGGTTAGTGTGCTACTCTGAATTAAAATACAGTGCAGTACTAATCGACGATCAAAATATATTACAGCTGATCATGGTATGTAATATATACACATTAGTCTTAGAGAGGAATATTGACAAATATATACACACACAAGAAGAGTAACATTCAAACAGGATTTTGTACATGCAGTCTCACTATCAAATATTGAAAACAAGTATAGGTTGAAATCAAAGGAGTCTATACCACACACACACACACACACACACACACACACACACACACACACACACACACACACACACACACACACACACACACACACACACAGGTAAGGAAATCTGTTTATGCCCCGAGAGAAAAGTCCTCAGCAGAGAGCCGAGACGGACAGCTCCCTTCCCCTTTACCAGTTAATTACACATTGCTTCCTAAAAGCAATTATTATTTCATTGACACTAATCGCCGGTCATCAGCCATCGTGGCCGATTACACGCTCCCGGGCATCGCGACGACGACACGCGAATCGAGCCCGTCTGCCCAAGTCGAAGCAAAAGGTTTTCCCGAAGTCGGCCGAAGGATGGAGGGGGAGGGGGCACTTAATAGGTTGAAGGAGATGCGAGGAAAAAAATGAAATGAAAGTAAGAAGAGGTGGAATGAGAAGAGAGGTGAGATTACGGACGATAAAATACTGCGAGATCTAACTACAGGGGAATTGTGAAGCGGAAAGAAGAGGCTTTTAGCAAAGTCAAATGATAGAAGTAGGTAAAGGATGGGTAAAAACACACTCACTCACTCACTCTCTCTCTCTCTCTCTCTCTCTCTCTCTCTCTCTCTCTCTCTCTCTCTCTCTCTCTCTCTCTCTCTCTGGCCAGAGAAAGAGGCGCAGAAGCGGACAAAAGAAAACGTTTTGGGTTACGATCGGGGTCAAGGCTGACAAGTGTTGTTCCTCTGAATTCATTAGCGAGGGCATCAGCATCTGTCTGCGAGGGGAGAGAAGAGGGAAATCTGAGGGGATTTCGGGCAGATCGAAGACAGAGATCTTGGCCGCTGGAGCTGAACGACCCAGCGAGTCAGCTGTTGCTGTGGGGCGCGGGATAAGGCGCGAGGATGGAGAGAATAGATCAGTCTAATGTGTGAGAGAAAGAATAAGGGACAGAGACGGGATACATACATGCATGCATGCATGCGTACATACATACATACATACATACATACATACATAGACACACACACACACACACACACACACACACACACACACACACACACACACACACACACATGTACATGTGTATCTATCTATCAATCTATAATATATGTGTGTATATATAATATAATATATATGTCTATATACAAATATAATACATATGTATATATATAAATATATATGGTATAAAAATATATATATCCACACACACACACACGTGTGCGTGTGTGTGTGTGTGTGTGTGTGTGTGTGTGTGTGTGTGTGTGTGTGTGTATGTATGTATGTGTGTGTGTGTATGTATGTATGTATGTATGTATATATATATATATATATATATATATATTTACGTACATGTAATACACACATAGACACACACATGTATGTATATAAATATAAATATATCTATATATATATATATCCATACATATATATCTATATCTGTATAGATATGGAAATATATATACATATACATATATATTTATATACATACATATACATATATATTTATATACAGACATATACATATATATTTATATACATACATTATACATATATATTTATATACATACATATACATAGTATATTTATATACATACATATACCATATATATTTATATACATACATATACATATATATTTATATACATACATATACATATATATTTATATACATACATATACATATATATTTATATACATACATAATAAACATATACATACATAATATACATATACATATATATATACATTACACACACACACACACACACACACACTTAACTGAAAAAAACTAAAAAGTTTCTATCCGTTATTGTATCCCTTGCAATTGCTAGCTGTGCTCTGCTGGTCCAACTCACCCTGTGCACAGTTGATGTTCCCTTGACAACACGAGGCAGCTTTTGCACTTTTGACAATAGCCTACTAACTCCGCCTTCGGCCGAGGCCGGCGGGCGATGTCAACAATCCCAATGATCGGGGCTAAAATCTCCTCGATTGTTTTATCATCAGCTAAATCCTTTCTTGCGTTTCCATACTTAAAATGAAAGGGAGTAGGTCTAGGTCCCTTAAAAAATGAAGTGACTTTACGCTCATTTTGTTACCCACTGCGGCTTTGTCTTTCATAGGCAGCGCTGGGGTGGAGGATCCAAAACATTTCTCTTGCACCACGAAGAGCACCGAGGACCCCGGCGCGGGGGAGCGGGGGGAGCGGGGGACCCTGGCAACAAAGCCTCGCCCTTCCCCTCAGGCCACACACGCCCTCCGCCGCCGCCGTCACGGAGCTCCCTCGCCCTCGCTTTATTACTCATCTCGTCGCTCTCCGCATCACGAGCGGGGCTGTAACCTCTACAATCTTGTTATTTTCACTGAGTGAGAAAGAGCGAAGCGAGAAGGAATCGAGGTGCTGTTTAGTTTGGCCAAGGTTTACTTACACCGCACCTCACCCACTGCCTTTCTGCCTTTACACCCCCGCCCGAACACTTTATTTGAATTTTTATGGGAATGCAATTATAAGCTTGCTCTATTCTCATAAAATGTATTATGCGTATCTCATACTGCAATATCCAATCCTCTAATAAAACTGAAATATGCCCAGAATTGAGATAAAATTAATGAAATACTTACAAGAGGCAACTCCTTCACCCCACTCCTTCCACCCCCGCTCTCACAGCTGATCGCACCCAGGGGAAAAAACGTTCTTGGATTATCAAGCAGCGAACATTTTTTTTCCAAATTTTTCATGGCGCCATTCTCTATTCGTTTTCCGGCACCGAAGAAATGCTGTCGGCTGCTGCGGTCACGAGACACCCAGGGCGGATTCACGAGATGTGCCTGGCGGAGGCGGTAGGCTGCGATGAGCGCGACGCCCTGTGACCCGGCAACGAGTTTCACCGCGATGGCGCACTCCTCTGGAAATGCATTGACACCATGGGATACTGTGCTCACTCACTTCGCGAGAATATTGTATTAGTTTTAACAACTATAACTTATTCTTATGTGTAAGAGACATTAGTAGGCCTATTAGAGGTACTACAAGAGGCAGTCGTAACTACTAGCATGCTTTAATACTAATGATAATGATGCTATCAAGAATAGTGATGAGAACTGTTAGGTTAATGATAATTCATTCTCTCTCTCTCTCTCTCTCTCTGCCTGTCTCTCTCTCTCTCTCTGTGTCTCTCTCTGCCTGTCTCTCTCTCTGCCTGTCTCTCCTCTCTCTGTCTCTCTCTCTCTCTCTCTCTCTCTCTCTCTCTCTCTCTCTCTCTCTCTCTCTCTCTCTCTCTCTCTCTCTCCCTCTCCCAGATAAGAATAATATCAACGGTTGTAAAATTTCTGCTATCGTGCTCGGTGACACTCGTCTGATATGACCAAATACATTAGAACGATTCATTTTGAAACGAAGTGAAAATTTCCTTCAAAGTCACCTTCCTTCCTGCCCCTCCGTCCCATTCCCTGCTCGCAGATCTCCTCCACCACCGAACTCAACCGTTCACCGTCATTCTCTTTCGTCACTGAACTCCGCCATCAACTCACATCTCTGTCTAGCACAGTTAGCTTTCCACCTCAAGCGACCCTCCACCATCAATCTCTGTTCCTCCAGCACAAACCTGTGGCGTTCTCTGTCCTCTCACCTCACTCCTCCCTTCTCATCCCCCCCCCCCCCCCGCAGTCGACCAGCCAGCACAGCTGATCGCCGGCAAGTGAAAACTCCCTTAACAATAAGCGCATTTCATTCAAGCACCTACATTTCTTCAGATCTTTTAACCAGTACCATTATAAAGCTCATTAATAATGAACTAAAGTGGGAAGTACCTTGTGCTATTTGTAACGAAGAGTATTATTCTGGCCAAATAACGTTTTTTCCTCCCCCTTCCCCCTTGTTCCTCCCCTCCGGCTCTCAGCTGATCCGTGTTTACAGGCGAGTCAGCTGTTTTCCCTCAGCGACAACCATTTCTAGGGTAGGCGGCTCAGGGTCCCTGAATCCCGAACCTCTGTGTATGTTACGGACCATCATAATAACACAGATAAACATGACATAAATTAACGGCGTTATGCCATGTAGTTTTAAGATGTTCGGCAATGATTTATGTATTTGTTTCAGCTGACTTCATGAATAGTAGTAACCAAAAAGGCTTGGATATCATCGAAAACCCTTTCCTTTCAGTGTATGTAAAACATCGACTCTGTAGAAGAACATGCTTAGAGCTAACAGGCTCGGACTGAAAGCCAACAGGCAAAAGCCGGCTCTCGCTCCGAGCACGAGCACACATAACCTTGAGTTGAAGGTGAATAAAGGAGGTGCTGTGGATTCCATATGGACGAGGTCTAAAGCCGGGCACCCTGTTTGCATTTAATATGATAGGAAGTATTACTGTTTACTCTAGGGCTGGCAAAGGCTCAGCTACCCCGCGAGATACGAAAACAAAGGCACGGGACTGAATGCGGGCGGGGGAGGAAGGGTGGAGGGTGACGGCGGGAGATAGGGAGGGGTGGGGTGCAGGTGGACAGTCGTTAGAAGGGAGTGTCTGACAAAGCGAAAAGAAAAGAGAAAACGGAGATTTGTTCTATCATAATTTGGGATCAGCCCGGTGTACGAATAGCAGCAGTGGGTGGTAACAAAGCCAATGGGAAAATATACAGGTAGTGTCATTTTCACCAAAATTGATTAGTACCTTGATGAAAATGATATAATATTTAACGATAACGAAAATGGTTATGCTGATTGTTAGTGAGGATGAGGATAAACATACCATTCTGAACGATTCATTTTGATATAATAATAATAATGATAGTGATAATAATAACAATATTATTATTATTATTATTATTATAGCAACAATAAAAAGGATGATGATGATAATGAAAATGATAAAACAATGCTGATGGTGATGATAATTATAGTTATAATAATAATGATGATGATGATAATAATAATGGTAATAATGATATGATAATGATGATGATAATACTACTACTACTAATAATAATATTGATAATAACAATAATTATAATAACAATTATAATAGTATTAATAATAATAATAATAATAATAACTACTAATAATAGTAATGATAACAATATTAATAATGATGAAGCAAATAATAATAATTATAATAATAATAGTAATGATAATGATAATGATAATAATAATAATAAAATTATGACAATGGTGATAATAGTAAAAGTAATAATAATAAAGATGATGACGATGATGATGATGATGATATTGATAATGATAATGATAATGATAATGATAATGATAATGATAATGATAATGATAATGGTAATGATAATAATAATAATAATAGTGAAACCATGATGAAAATTAATGATGATGGCAATAATGATAATAATGATAAGATAATGATGATGATGATAATAAAAACAACAATAATAATAATAATAATAATAATAATAATAATAATAACAATAATAATACTAACAATAATGATAAGATGATGATGATGATGGTGATGATAGTAATAATAATAATAATAATAATAATAATAATAATAATAATAATGATAATAGTAATAATAACAATAATAATAACAACAATAATAATAATAATGATAATGACAATGATAATAATAATAATAATAAAAATAATGATAAAATAATAATTTTGATAATAATAACTATAATAATAATAATAATAACTATAATAATAATAATAATAATAATAATAATAGTAATAATAATAATAATGATAATAATGATAATAATAATAACAATAGTAATAATAATAATAGTAATAATAATAATAATAATAATAATGATAATAATAACAATTATGATGAAAATAATAATATTAATAATGATGGAAATAATGACGATAATAATAAGATAATAATAATGATGATGGTAATAATAATAATAATAATAATAATAATAATAATAATAATAATAATAATAATAACAACTATCATGATGAAAATAATATTAATGATGATGGAAATAATGATGATAATAATAAGATAATTATAATGATGATGATGTTAATAATAATAATAATAATAATAATAATAATAATAATAATAATAATAAAATATGATAATGATAGCAACAATAACAATAATTTTAATCATCATCATCACAGTAATAATATCAACAATAAAATCATCACAAACAATAATGATAATGATAATCATAATAATAGTAACAACTACAACAACAATAAAACAACAATAATAATAGAGACAACAGTAAAAATAATGATAAAAAAATATTTTTAGTAACGTAATTTTA
>NC_061820.1:17443205-17445705 GCF_019202785.1 Penaeus chinensis
TTTGCACAGTTTCCATCATCTAACACATATATGGTATATATCAAAAGAAACAAAATGAAAAGCCACGTAAAATAGCAGTGCTTAACATCCTGGCGATGCCTTGTTTAAATTTACGTTACAAAGCGACTTGCCAGAGCTTCCTCTACCCAGAAAATCCTGCTAAGAAGGAAGCGAACAAGCAGGGGATCGTGTGGCCTACGTCTCTCCAGCGGAAATGTCAGCTGACGAAGGAGGGAATAGGGGAGGGGTAAAGAGGAGACAGAAGTAATGGAAAGTGGGAGATGCTGGAGTGAAATGGTGCGAATGTGAGGGAGAGAAATGGGAAGATATTTTATTCATTTTTTAAACAGGTATCGTGCTAAAGTGCTCCTTTAATATGTAAAACTCTTTCAGGTCAATGATAATTACAAAAACATGTGGTCTAAGTAATGTTCTCTAAACCAAACTATCTGACAGACAGTAAGCAGGGAAAACAGAGAGAGAGAGAGAGAGAGAGAGAGAGAGAGAGAGAGAGAGAGAGAGAGAGAGAGAGAGAGAGAGAGAGAGAGAGAGAGAGAGAGAGAGGGGGGTAGGGGTAGGGAGAGAGAGAGAGAGAGAGAGAGAAGGTAGGGGGTAGGGAGGAAGAGAGAGAGAGAGAGAGAGAGAGAGAGAGAGAGAGAGAGAGAGAGAGAGAGAGAGAGAGAGAGAGAGAGAGAGAGAGAGAGAGAGAGAGAGGAGAGGGGGTAGGGTGGAAGAGAGAGAGAGAGAGAGAGAGAGAGAGAGAGAGAGAGAGAGAGAGAGAGAGAGAGAGAGAGAGAGAGAGAGAGAGATCACAGAGGGATGCCACACAGAAAGGTGTACAAACAACACTCAAACCGGGACAAGCCGTGGGGGGTCGCTGTGCCCAAACACGAGGATTTACGGGCGGTGCGCCGGTGAGTGGTAGGGCGCCCGAGGGTAGAGGGAAAGGAGTGGAAAAACGGAAGTAGCCATGGGAGAATAAAGCAAAGGGGATACAAGGAATAGGAACAGTTAGCGATTCACCAATAAACACTCAGGTTTAGATTTGACAGATGATTTGATAAAGATTAATATTGAGATATATATGTCTGTCGCTTTAGGGCAAGGACGGTGCCTTTTTTCAACCTATTCATTTTTTTACATTGCAGGCAGAGACAGTTATTCGGAATGGATGACTTCCACGCAAATAGTTTGTCTCTTGATGCCAGACCAAAATTTCCACTGCCTCATCTAAAAATATGTAAAAAGATGATTGCTCTGTTTCAAGCGTGAGCATATTCATAACTTCTGAAATCGAATCTGGGAGTTGAGTTTTCAGAGTGGTCTCCAGGACTCCAAGGTGCCAGAAATACTTTGCCTTTTTCTCTTGTAACCGTGGTCGCTGACGAGTGTGCAAGTTAAGGCAGCTAAACCCAGGTCCGTGGTGCTGCACTGGTGGAGTCAGAGCCGATCCCGGTTTCGGCTGCTTAAGGTAGTGACTGGGACAGAACCCTTGTGTGCTAATAATGAGCGACTGAAATTGATAAAGTTTGAACAAGCTAATGGATCTCTCTCTCTCTCTCTCTCTCTCTCTCTCTCTCTCTCTCTCTCTCTCTCTCTCTCTCTCTCTCTCTCTCTCTCTCTCTCTCTCTCTCTCTCTCTCTCTCGCTTTCTTTCCCTCCCTCTGTCTCTTTATTTCTCTCCCTCACCCCCCTCTCTTCCTCACTCTCACTCTCACTTTTACATTCTCACTCACTCTCATTCTCTGTCTCTTTCTGTGTATGTGTGGTGTGACAGTGCGTTTCTCTGTCAAACAGGGAGAGTCTAATTTAAGCGTTTAGCAAGCGAGATACTGAAATTACAACTTAACTCGTGTTTTCTTGTTTTGTAATTGGTAAAATAATCGTTGGGTCGTTACAGCAAGAGGAACTATTGTCAGACGCATATTTTAATTTCCCAAAAAACTGATGCGAGAAGCTTCAGGCATAGTATTTGTTCATAAATGTTCGCGATCAGTAGGCCTACACCTATAATACGTGTTCAGTAATTAATAAATGCACACACACACACACACACACACACACACACACACACACACACACACACACACACACACACACACACACACACACACACACACACACTCACACATATTTATATACACACAATTAATTTGGGGAGATGAGAGGAGAGAGAGAGAGAGAGAGAGAGAGAGAGAGAGAGAGAGAGAGAGAGAGAGAGAGAGAGAGAGAGAGAGAGAGAGAGACAGAGACAGAGACAGAGAGAGAGAGAGAGAGAGAGAGAGAGAGAGAGAGAGAGAGAGAGAGAGAGAGAGAGAGAGAGAGAGAGATAGAGAGAGATACAGATACAGAGACAGAAATAGAGGAAAGAAAAACAGTGAATGCTAGATATATATCAACATCTACATAAGAAGACAGGCATTAAGACAGACATATTAACACACAGAAAATGATATAGATAGAAAAATAGATAATTAGATAGCTATATAGTTTTATAGATG
>NC_061820.1:17463205-17465705 GCF_019202785.1 Penaeus chinensis
ATATATATATATACATGTACGACTGCCTCGATGGTTCAGTAGTTAGAGCACTAGACTCCGACCCTTGTTGTTTCGAGTTCAATCACCCGTGGCACAAGGTTTAGCACGCAAAACCGCGCTTGATTAGGAAGGGCATCCAATCAGGCCAAGGGTGACACAAACAAACATATATATGTGTGTGTGTGTCAAAGGTGTCAAGTCACCCAAATAATACAGATAATTATACAACCACTTCTTTTCGTCTGCCATTCTAGTATTATAACATGCTATTCTGATGGCAACAAATACATCGGAGTTCGAGCAGCACAAGGCAGTTCGCCGGGACGATAGACGAAGGACTCGGGGGAAACTAAACAGCGTGAGGCACAAGGAACTAAGGGATATCTTATCTCAGCAGGAATACTATAAGATGTACCATTATACGCTAAAGCTGTAATGCTACATGAAAGATAATGTCACGAGTACTGCCCGAAGCCTCTGTCCATTTGCCAGCCACTGGGCGAGAGGATCCAGCGCATGGAGAGGAGCGTGGGCCGGCCCCGCCTGCTGTGACCGTCCGGCGAGAGCAAGAGCAACTTCAGATGAGAACTGATGTGATGGACTGCTGTAATTAATTTTCCTTTATGTTGAATCTCAACACTGCCTGTAACCGGGGATGCTCTTTACCTGCTGTTTCTACCTGCCTGCCCCGGTCCTCAAGGGCAAACCCGGGGCCGAGGTCCTTTGTTGGACGCGCCGAGGGTTCGTGAGACAGGGCAAGTGCATGCCTCATCCGCTGCCTTATGCCATGTTCAGGAAACTTTCAAACAGCGACTAGTTTAGGCACAGTCTCACTTGCTAATGAAATGAACTCTCACTTGCTGATGACAAAGAAATCTTACACATACACGCTCTTTCGCCCAAATATCCAGGGATAAAAGCGAACCGGCAGCATCAACCGGGCAGAGAGTTCGCCCTCCAAAGCCGATGAAGGGTCAGCGAGGGAGACGCGCCGGTGCGAGACATCGCCATGCAGACAGAGATTCTTTAAGAACACACAGTGTCCATAGCTTTGATTAATCAAATGTTTTATATTCCGTCTTCATTTGTTAACACTATTAATGTTAAAGGAAACACATCAATATTTTTAATACGATAAAAATGTTAAGAAAAGGAAGAGAAAGCGAAGGCTCGGCAATCAGTCTGGGAGAGCGTGTGGTTCCTCCCTACTTAATATTCATAGCTGAGTCAGGAATCCGCAGCGAACTGAATTAATCATCTGACATCAGTTATTGCTTGTTGCCGTGTGGGGGTGAGGCAACCTGGCCGCTCCCACCGGCTTCATGCAGCCGCCCCGCCCTTATTTCATGAGCACTTCCTCATGACCGTCACTGGGCGAAATTTGCGCGTCACTCTTCGGCCAGACGAGACCTCAGAGCCGAATTATACCGCCGATGAGCAACGTGCCCGGAAAAGAGACCGTTGGGGTAAGGCTGCATGGGGCATGCGTGCCGTGCGAGGCCCATGCACTCCGGGCCCGCCCTTGGAGCCTCGTACTCGGCTCCAGGGTGACCGGCGCTGGCGTCACCGGGCAGACATTCGCCGGAGGAGGGGTCAGGAGAAGGAATGTCAAAGAAACAAAGAGAGGAAAAATGGAAGGATATGTGTAGTGCACCTACACACGCTGAAAAGTAACTGTAACACATCGTTGTATGTATTCATATGTTTGTAAGTACAGATATTTATATATATGCATGTATGTACGTATATATGCAAACATACATGTATGTAAATAGCTTACACATATTGGAGATTCCAGTCATGTTTACATACAATGGATTGTTCCTGCCTCGAGGGCCTAAAATGTAAGTGAAATGATACCCTGGAATCCGAAAACGTTTGTCATTCCTTTGTATTTGTGTCAAGTGCAAGTTTGAAAAAGGGAGTGGGGGCTGCAAGCATGTGTTACTGGCGTCCTTATGATGACCAAGGCAGTCTGGCATGTGCGCACCGAGGGTAAAGATGAAGAAACTACCACGAGATTTCCTCCTGAAAATAGAGAATATTGATGTTAACTTTCCTTGATCTTTACATTAAATGCGCGACAGGCCGTGCCCTTGACAGTCTGAAGTCTTGCTTGGAAGATCGGAGTCTGTGCTATGTCTGCGAAATTGGCCATAATATCCTTTAATCTTTACATTGCGTGCGCGGTCGGCGGCGAAGAAAATGTGCTCAAAGACGCGCCCTGCATGATTCTCTTGCCTGTGACCAAAGCGCCTCGTCTGAAATTGCTTTTCATGCAAAGTTCGCAAATATTGATGTTATATATCCTGGGCGCAGGAAACGCAAGGCTTCATGAAACACGAACGTTAATGTCTGGGTAAACCCTGCTTAAAGTGGAGTATATTTTGCAATGGTCCGCACCTTGCATTTTACTTTCTGGGGAATAAAGCGAGTATTTTGACTCGGCAGATATTCGAAACGGGATTCAGGTCACTGTTGAGTTGAAGTTTTGAGAGAT
>NC_061820.1:17470705-17473205 GCF_019202785.1 Penaeus chinensis
CAGACGGACGTTTTCTGTGGCTGTTTTTTGAAAGGCAGAGCGAACTCTGGTATTTCACGTCGGTCGATGTGGTGGCCAATAACATTTCTAATGATCTGTGGTATTAACATGACCCAGAATGACCCTGGCAACCCAAATAATTCTCGGTGATCGCTGACCCGTGACGGAGCCTGCAAAGGAGTGGAGGCGCCCGTGCGCGCGCGAAGGTCAGAGAAGTCAGGCGGTCGAGCAGGAGTGCAGTGGGCGGCCGTGGGCGCCCCGAGGAGTAGGTCTGGCGTCACCAAGCAAGTGGGCTGACCTTCTCTTGCCTAAACGCTCTTTTATCTCTACCATCGTTTTCAATTAGTTTTTGTTCGCAAGGTCGTGTCATATTTTACAGCTCAGATTTGTTGCTGTCGTATATTCTAAAAAGACAACTTAGTTTTCAAAGAAAATAAGTAGGTTAAACTTTTCCCCCTTAAACACATAACAAATAATCTTTTACAAAATTATTTTTTTCGCAGCCTCTGTACATTATTGTCAGTAGCGATCTCTCGCCCACGCGCACGCCTCACCGACCAAGATGCAACCTTGGTTATCATATGGAACGTAACTCTCAGTGGTTACTAAGAAGAATGAAAATAGTAGTTACAAGGAGCTCAGGTTGAATAACTTGTTGCGTTGAGTCCCTCCGCAGAATACAGCCATTAGCACACAAGGCATCACAGTACATTTACAGCGCCCATCACCTGTTCAATCATAGAGGATTTGTGCTCTGTGTACTTATACTGGTGCTAATGTTCAGGGACCTTTATTTCATATCAGTAATCTGCAAATCAGACTTAAAGAAAAGTTAGGAAGTTAGAGTATTACAGTACCACAAACACAAAATCTAGCTGGCGCTCAGTCAGACAGACACACAGTCAAGAGACCTTCAAGGTCACCATACCTCAGAAGAGCGGATGTTGACAAATGCATTAGATCTCACCTTCAGCGTCGTGACCAGGCATCGACGGACGGCCCTTCCTTGCCCTGGGACCATCCGGTACTTCCTTGCCTCGTCTGCGCCTTTAGTAACCAGCTACATTAACGAAAATTCGGGTTACAGTGTTCTGGCTTTCGACCAACCCATTCATTGCTGTTGTTGTGCAACGGTAGCTGAGCTATCTTTCCTTTGACTCGTTTAGGATGAAACTTCTTAAGAAAAAAATTAAAGGAGCCGAACTCAGAGCAGAAACGTCCCCTGTTTCATAATAGCAAGAAATATTGATCCCACTCCTTTGTATAGTCACTATCCATGAAAACTGGATTATGGTGACTTCGTGCTCCGGCAAAGATTAGCTTGCAAATCTTTCAGAAATATTCCCGTGTTTACGGCGGTGACCTCAAGCATGACTGCGCATCACACCAGCGCACTGAAACCGGTGCGTCCGTTGCTGTGCACTCGCTTCGGCTCTTCTTAATGGGAGGTGGAAAGAAGAGGGAGGTTGTATAGCCATGTGGCTGATCAATGGATGAAGATCAGACGAACGAAACTTTTATACGATATATACGCACACTAAGGGTAAATAAAAACCACCAAAACAGTTACGTTTGAACCAAAATGTTGATTTTCTGAAACATTTAGCAAAGTAATCAGACGTTCGAGAGGGAGCCAAGAGGTAAAGTACTTCAGGGAGACGCCGAGACTTACGGTAAGACTTTTAAATCGACTCCAGCATTCTTTCCAGCTGAGTTATCTTTACGTATAAAATAGGCCTTTGATTCTCTGACATACTCAATATGGCGTCTTTCTTCAAACTATCTCTTTTTTCGAGTGATTTGCCGGTTTCGTCGAGCTAATATTACGGACATGCGTCGACGCGAAACCTCTCTTTCCTCATTTCTCCAAGTCTGGAAGATTCTGAACCACCGATCAAAGGTCATACCTTCATCTGGTCTTCACAAGTAGATCCTTTAGCCGCGACCATTCAATCCACCCAAGTGCTCAGTAAAATAACCGGGTTAACGGAAGCGCGAGTAATCATATCTAATGCCATGCTAATCCCTTTTTCCGCAAAATAAGGCAATGAAGCAAATAATTGTAACACGTAACAGAAAAAATGTCAATTAAACTGTACAGAGATGGGGGGCGTCTACCCCGCAGCGAGACCAGGATCTTTCTTCAATAGAGGGACTGCTCGTGTCATGTCGAAGCTGACGAGTTGATTCTGACTAGTCCTCTGACGCTGAGCCCGAATCGGACTGAAATCTAAGGGCTATGTTGCGGCATGGGCTACGAATAGTGCATTCGTGATTTCATGACATTATAGAGATTTTGGCGTTATTCAAAAGTTTATTTTCGCTGTTTTGCTCCAGTGCCAACCGAGGAAGATGCCTCTTCTCATTTGTGTGTGTGAACACACACACATTTATGTTCCTATATGTGTGTGTGTGTGTGTATGTATATATATATACATATACATATACATACACATATACATATACGTATACATAACACACACACACACACACACACACA
>NC_061820.1:17481038-17483538 GCF_019202785.1 Penaeus chinensis
TTGCTACAAAAGGCATCAAGACGAGACTCCAAAGCGCTAGATAGTGTCCAGGTTTCGCTTCCATAGAGTAAAACTGGCAGTATAATGGCCTTGAAGACACATAGCACGGTCCTTCTGCATAGGTTCCAACGTTTCCAAATGCTCTTTTTAGATCATGGCTCCTGCTGCCAGAACAATCTGTCTACTGACTTCTTGGTCTGATAGCCCAGAGTTATGGACTACACTATCAACGTATGCAAAGCTCTCTGTGACTTCAACGGGCTCACCACAAGCATGGATCAACTACCCCAAAGTCTTGAATCTTAGTCTTGGTCAAGGAGACCTCTAGGCCCAATATATTGAGCAGTGTAATGCCATGGTAGTTGCTACAGTTCCAATGATCCCCTTTCCCCTTCCAGAGAGGGACAACCACCCCCCTCAACAGGTCAGGGGGAATGGTACCAGACTGCCAGATGGCAGCCAAGACTGCATGCAAGCCCCATGCCATAGGTTCACCCCTAGCTTTTAGCATTTCAGCAGGGATATCACATATGCCTGCGGCTTTTCCATACTTTAGCTTGGAAATCAAAAACCTAACCTCAGTTAGTGTGGCAGATTCCTCGCTGATGGGTGGGTCTGGCATAGGTATTGTGATACCACTTGAATCCAGGCTAACTGTTGGAAGGTCTACCTGTTGCAGGCTGCTCAAAATACTCAGCCCAACATTCACGAACCCCAACATGATCTGAGATGATCTGTCCATCCACTGAGCAGACTGCAGTCATCGAGGAGGGCTTAGAGTTCAGTTTTTTTGCTTGGTAGGCAGGGCGAAGGTCATTTACCAAGAAATGGCCTTCAACCTCCTCAGCTAGATTCCTGATGAACTGTTCCTTGTCCCTTCTCAGTAGTGTCTGAGCACTACACAAAAAGAGCGATGCAAGTCCTGATTGCCATTCAGCCGAGCCATGCGACATGCTTCAGTGGCTTCCAGTGTCTCCAGGGAAATGAAAGTCTGCCTTGCCCTCGGGCATATGCTAATGTGTTTCACGCTTGGCGAACCCACGGGCACACTCCTCCCACAGTCTGTCCAAGTGAAACACCCTAAAGTGGCCATTGGAGGAACGAGGAGTTTTGAAGTGTACCAGTAGGGTAGCCACTACCAGCCTATGGTCAGTGCCACAGAACTTGGCAATTCTGGAGGATCCTCCATCAAATGCTGACAAGAATATGGTCTATCTCCTTGGCCACAGTACCTGCATTACTATACCATGTCCAATGATGCAGGTTGGAGCACTGATACGAGGAGCCAGAAATCCTCATTCTCTGGGACCTAGCAAAATCCTGGAGGAGGTTGTTCTCACTGCTGGGATCAGCTCCCGAGCCATGGTGGCCGACAGATATCTCGTAGCTAGCTTGATCACAGTCAATTACCACTCTGAAGTCGCCCAGAACAAGGTGAATGTCTTGCCAGGGCGTAATTGTCTGCCACGGAGATGAGTTTGGCGTAGAATTACTCTTTCACATCGAGTTGCAAACATCGGTAGGAGCGTACACAGCAATAAGAGCATGCAAGCTTCAGTTTCAATGCCATAATACGCTCATCAGCCGGTGTTACCTTAACTACCGAGGGTTGAAGTTGGCTGGAGATGACTATGACTACTCCCTGGAGGTAATGACCATTGCCGCAGCCCGACCAGTAGTAGGTGTGGCAACCATACTGATCGTGCTGCAGCCAGCATATACACACAGACATATATATATATATATATATATATATATATAAATATTTGTATGTATACATATATATAATATATATACAAACATATATATGTGTATATAAATGTATGTACACATATATATTTATATTCAGATATATATATGTATATATAGATACTTCTATATATATAAATATATAAATATATATGTATACACACACACACACACACACACACACACACATATATATATATATATATATGTATACATATATATTCATGTATACACAGTATATGTATATATATTCACATATATTTGTACATATATGTATACACACACACACACACACACACACACATATATATATATATATATATATATATATATATATATATGTATATATATATGTATGTATATACATAAACATATATATATTTAAATATATATATGTATATATACATATATATATATATATATATATATATATATATATATTCATATGTAAACATATGTATGTGTATATACATAAATTTATTTATATATATATGTATATATAAATATGCATATATATATGTGTGTATATATATATATATATATATATATATATATATATGTATGCATACATATATACGTATATAATATATATACACATATATGCATATGTAGTATATATACATACACACACACATATATATATATATACACTTACATATATATTCATATATACACGCACACATATATACATACACACATACATATATATATATATATATATATATATATATATATATATACATGTATATAT
>NC_061820.1:17513538-17523538 GCF_019202785.1 Penaeus chinensis
ATGGACTCAAACCTCAAGGTAGCAAGCAGGAATTAGGGGAAGGTTCTTAGTTCACAAACGCTTAGAAAAAATATCGTGGAATTCTATAGTTTAAGCGAAAGAGTGGCTTCAGTAACGATAAAACAAATAATAGGTACAACTAAAAGATTGTTCAAGTAAGTGCTCCAGCCTGCAGCCAGTGAAATAGAGAGGGTCTATGAAGACATTCATTTAGCCAGCGAGAGAGTTAAAAACCTATTTCACAATTATTATCGGAGATTTTAATGCCAAAATAGGTAAAAAGGAGGAGAAGCAGTAGTGGGGAATCATGGACTAGGCGCCAAGAATGAGAGGGGACAAATGACAGTCGATTTTGCGGAGGCTCGATCACTCAGTATCATAAATAGATTCTTCGAAAAAATACTAAAGCGGAAATGGACACACACACACAAACACACACACACATACACACACACACACACACACACACACACACACACACACACACACACACACACACACACACACACACACACACATATATATATATCAAGGTATACGATCAGATTGAACAATATAGATAACAACAGTGCTGCGAGACATGATAGTTTTCCTCAAGATGACCATTTTATTTCCATAACAATAAATCCTAAGAAAACGTAAGCAAAACCAACTTCATCGTACTTTAAAATTATTATAGAAGAGATATTTGATGAAGAAAGTAAAACTGATATTTTGCTGGTTTTGTAACATAACTTTTTCTTTCTTTTCTCTGCTGCATCATGAGTTACTCGTGAAATGATGAAAGCCATGTGTGTTCTATTAGTTCTTCTTCTTCTACTGTCATTTTCATTATCTTTTGAATATTTCCTTATTTTACTGAAAGTGAGTGGAAATTAAAGAGCTGATTTGAATTCAGCTGAATTATATATATTAATTTTCTATAAACAAAAATCAAATTTAAGAGAACACAAATTATTTGAATTAATTACTAGTTTATTAATAACTCATGCTACCGCAAAATATTTCATAGAAGAAATCAGCAAAACATATACTCATATTATTAAAATGATCACCCCTAACTTCTAGAAACTTATGCCAGTAATGTTATTAGTATACTCAAAGTGATCCAAAATTACAGCTAATTTGAATTTTGCTGTATCATGAATTATTTGTGAAAGGAAATGTATTATTTTAATATTAGTTTTATTTTACTGAAAAAGTCAAAATTTTTGAGCAAATATGAATTTAAGTGGATCACACACACACACACACACACGCACACACACACACACACACACACACACACACACACACACACACACAGACACACACACACACACACACACACACACACAGACACACACACACACACACACACACACACACACACACACACACACACACACACACAGACACACACACACACACACACACACACACACACACACACACACACACACACACACACACACACACAGACACACACACACACACACACACACACACACACACACACACACACACACACACACACACACACACACACACACACACAGACACACACACACACACACACACACACATACACACACACAGAAGATACTAAACGATGGACACACACACACACACACACACACACACATATATATATATATATATATATATATATATATATATTTCAAAAAGCTTTCATAATCATTTCATAGATAGCTCATGGTGCAACAAAACAATTCATTCATATTCATTCTCATTCATACTTTTTTTTATATAATATATGTGTCAGGTTTTATCAGTAATGAACGTGTTAATCTGTCCATTAATATAACATTAAATTATATTCCATATATGCGCCATTTTGAGTAATATAAAAGTATTTATTTGACGTATTTATTTATCGATACTCTTGTGTGACATACCACCTGTTTGAGACGAACTGGTTGAGAATCCACCCAGAAAATGTCTGAGACAATTTTTCTGGCTCAGACACTTTTGCAACAGTTTCATATTTTATTCTTTGAGATGTCTGAGAACGTTCGTGGCGATCGCCCGTTTTCTTTTTCAGGAGTCTTTATTGCATGATCTTCAGTTAGAAAATTACTCCTTGGTTCGAGGTTGCCGTCTTTTATATCACTTGCTCCAATAATGAATACTAAATTTATATATTGTATAAAAACATTATATAACGTATGGAATTATGAATTTGAACCGTAGTGAATTCACCTAATCTGCGTGCCTTTAGCCTCATTTCCTTTCACCATTTCCACCGAAGAAAAGAGACTCCCTTACCTTATGATCTTGTACTTTCCCACCCGGACGGTCTTCCTAACGAGGTCGAGGTCCTCGCCGCCCCAGCCCGACTTGGCCATGTCGAAGCCGCCAATCTTGAAGAAGTCCGACTTGTAGATGCAGACCATACCTGGGGAGGAAGGGCGTCAGAGGGAACTGTGAGGGCAGACTCTGCCGAAAGTGTTTGCTAGTATTTTGCTAGTATTCTCGAGAATGGGGATTTTTGCAAGACATTTTCCTAGGAAATCATTAGCAAGCATTGATCAGAAGGCTTTTTATTAAATTTGATTAAGACATTTTGAGAGTTTCAGTGCTAAAGTTTGCCTTACATAATGCATATCCTGGGCAACGAAACACTGTGGATATGAAACTCGCACACGTATTTTGATGACAAATCATGCAGGGGCCGATTTATAAATATGCTCTCTGATGCAACGCTCTGAATTCCAATGTATAAGCATATGTGAAAATAAGTATATGATATAAATATTTGTTTTCACGCTCTCACAACATGCTGCAATTGTTAATCGGTGTATTCTATCATTATTGACGAGTTTTATATAGTTGAATTAGCTGCATTCTAAAAATATAATTAGTATGACCCAATGCAGTGGGCACCTCCACAGCTAGTGTCGAGTTGAATCCAGCGGCGAATCTGAGTGAGCGATGGTGTTAGTGATGGTGATGATAGTGATGATTGCGATGGTGATAATTAGACATTTTTCATTACAACAATGTTCATGACATTAACAATTACAACGGAGTGCTGTTATAACAATGTTAACGACGATGATGATAATTGTGATAGCTAAAATATAAATAATTTTGTTAATGGTAAATGGGGGTAGTAATAGTAGAGATTATAAGTATAACGATAATCAAAGCACTGACGACAAGAAGGCTTACGATGACAGTGGTCATAATAACAGTCATGGTAATAATCGTAGTGGTAACAAAAAGGATGTTACTGCTAATGGCAATAACGATAATGATGACAGTAATGATACTCACAACATGATTAATCAAATCGTAATGATTATAATGATGGTATTGGCTACAGTGACGGCAATAGTTGTAGGAGCAAGAACGATGATAATAATCACATAATCTACGATAACATAAATAATAGCAAGTGTGATGGTGATAATGGTAATGCTGATCATGAAGGTAATATCAACGCCAATAACATCAGCAACACAATGATGATACTAAGAGTACGCACAGAAAGGCACTAATTATGATAATGATGATAGCCATAACAACGACGGAGGTACTAACATTAGTATTTGCAATAATGATGATTGTGATGATCATATCAATATGATAATGTTTAAGTATAGCAACATACGGAAGTATTCACGCAAAGTAACCCTTGGAATTATGCCTCATCGAGCATTTATTCAAAATATCAGTGACAACATTATTTGCAGTTCGTCAGAAATGCTTAGTGTCAGGAGAGCGCTTCGTGCGTCACAAAACAGCGGTGGACCATTGACACTTTAGGTACTCAATTGCCGGGAGGGCGCATACCAATTCGGTTTGTGTAGTGAGAGCAAAGCCATTCTGCCGTGATGTTGCAGGGAATTATACTTATATAAATCGTGGGCGCAAACTGGCTTGCTCCCAGGTCGGAAGATCTATCAGTGAAGCATTCCCAAAGGCCCGCTAAGTAGTCAAGATGGTCACTGATAGTAGAAAGGACGTACTGGTTAATTGGCCAATAGAAACACTATGTTTTGGGGTAAATTTAGACACGCATAATTATATTAGGAGCTTACTCTCACGAGACCTTATTTATCATTTTTATGCAGTAGAATGTAAATGTGAACTGTCATTTCCACGCACAGGTGTAATTGTACAAATCTTACTTTTAGTTTCCCCTGACAGACATAAAGATTGGATGTGTCTGCAGGGCTGTAATTCAAAAGTTGTGTTAATATGTATTATTCTGTAATGAATAGATGACAAGTTTTGTTCTATATCTAGGTTTACAAACATTTCTGCAGACACTCTGTAGATGAATCGCATGGCTTCATTTTATAAAACTTCAATTTAACTATTTGTGATTCCTTGCCTGGTCTATGGTCTTAGAAAGGACCGCTGATACCATAATTTATGCATATTAACATCCGTAGAGGCTTCAGTCTTTAAGTTGCTATTATTAATTAAGTCGAGGTTACTGCGAGGCATCTGGCCTGGTGACAGAGGTTTGGGTTGGTGTCATTAAATGCAGAAGGAAGTAGAGATAAGAGCGCTGTGATTTACTGCCATATTTATTTTTCGAAAGCGAATATTATTATCCAGCTTCCTCTATTGGGAGAATATCGAAATTCGTTTTTGTATGCCCTCCTTTTACCAATCCCTAATCCATAGACACTCATACAGCAAACGATCGAATCCTTCACCCCTTATGCGACTTTTAGTATAATTTAGTATGTTATTAAGCAAATACTGAGTTTAGAACTTTGAGCATGGGAATTCATTGCAAGAGCATGCGCAATCTGATAGATGACGGTGTGTTTCAGCTGCTCAAAAACGACAGCTTTGTTTACAGCATCAAAAGCTGCCTTTGGCTCGAAAACATAGTATAGATCTAAGGGTATTTAAGGATGTTCACTAGGTACTTTACAAAGCAATACCAATATAAGTACTAGGGAGAAAAAGGTTTAAGATAGAGTTTAGTACTGTATACACGCATACATATTTAGGAAAAATCTTTCTAATACTTTGCAATTTCAATGTGAGTGATTGTGATAACGAGATGTGATGTATCTTTATCATTCACTCTGAATTACATTCTTTTATCATAAAATCCACTTTTAATTATTTCTTTTTAGTTACAGTGAATACTGGTACTTATTATACTTCAATTTTGCAATTATTTCTTGTATCTACATATTTTAAGGTTATCAGACATTAATCTTTACTAATTCTCAGTGAACTGCCATTTATGACTCGCAAATGTTCTTAAATGACTGACTTTTACAATTGGCAATGAAATCACTATGTTTTCCCGCCGTCCGTGACCTACCGTGACCCCATACACGCCAGTAGCCATTGTTATCATTGACCTCCAGCTGGTGAAGAGGCGGCGGAATTCGGTGTTTATGCAGAGGGTATATGAACTCGGGGTTGTACATCGAGAACACCATGGGGAAGAACACCTGCAAAATATCTTTGAGTCAGTTTGGGTGATATCGTCATCCTCATCATCATCACTCCTACTATTCTTACTGATTGAACATCAGTATGCTGAGCATTATCATCATTATTCCTGTTATCATATTGATATCCCCCCCCCCCCCCCCCCCTTCACCTGGTATCCTTCCACGGGCGTCGACTGACACCTCGTCAGGAACTCCTTCGTGAAAAGAACATCGACGTCACAGAAGAAGACGATTTCCGCCCTCAGTGTCGTCTTTTCTACGCCCACCTGGAGCCCGCGCCCTCGCGAGAACGGTCCCTCCTGGAGGATGAACTCTGTCTTGAGGTTCGGGAATGATTTCTCGGCTTTTTGAAGGATGCGTTGACACTCCTGCTGGTCGTCGTCTTTGAAGTAGACGACCGTGAGGCCGACGGAGAGGCGGTTGTCCTTCGATAGGATGTTTTCCAGGTTCTGCATGAAGATCTGAGGGAGGGAGGGTATGGGTGTAAACGGGTGTTTCAAGTCCCGTTTCTCCCTGCGTATTTTTTGTTTTATTTGTTTGTTGTGATCAAATGTTGAGAATTAATGACAGACTTTAAATATCAGTTTAGAATGTATGTCATTTTGTGGGCATCTGAAATATTCCTTTGTTGTTATTTTGTTATCCTTCTCATCATGATTCTATTTCTCACTGCATTTCTTTCCTTCCCTCCTCTAACCCATTCAATAAAGGCCCCTGGCTAGAACGAAAAGGTTCTTTTGTGAACAACCTGGAGGTTGTCAGGCCGGCCCTTGAGTGGCATGATGATGTTGATGGGTCTACTGCCCGCCACCAGGTGGTGGTAGAGGACACGCGGCGACTCCAGCGGCGCCAACATCGACACCCGGTCGATGTCGCCCGTGCGGCTGTCTCTGCATGTCACGTCTACCTCGATGCCCGTCGTGGGTAGAGTGCGGTACCTGTGGGAACCCGACGAGTCTGGAGACGGTTCATGTGCATGATGACTTTCATAAATATCTAATACACACACACAGGTTGAATATACCGGGTCAGAGGGCTAGACGGTCCGTCAACACTTGACGAAAAAAAGGACATGCAATACTGTCTACCTTTAGGAAATAGTGATTATACAGTAATTACAGTAATTACCTAAAATACTGCTCATTACAGAAAAAATCAAGTAAAGGAAGAAGGGGGAAGTGCATTTACAGGAGAGATTATCACATAAACTGGGAAACAAACCAAGGGGAACAGAAAATTGATGTGTGATATTCAAAATCTTCCGCAGTCCGTAGGGAGGCCAAGCGTGGTTCAGTAAAAATGGAAGATGAGAAAAAGTAAACAGCTCCTTAATAAAACTGTAAAAGACAGATCTCAAACAGCGTATGGTATAAATCGGAAGAAAGAGTATGCCCAAACTACGAGAGAAACAGGCTTCCATTAGAGTAACACTAAAAGTAGAGATCAATTTATTTATTGCCATCAAAGACGAAAACTTTGTTTATACTAAGGAATAGGAAACGTGCGAAATCTTTAACGAGAAATTTCAGTCAATATTTGCTCATGGCACTTGCTCTGATATGGAAAGAGACCTTACAAACATCAAACAGAACAATGATGTCTTAGGGTGTCACTTCTCAAATAATGGATAAGAAAGGTAGTTTCCTTTCTGTTTTGACCAGCCTCAGTTTCAGAACCTGCTTCAGCACCAATTTTAGCTCCTTCAATGTTGGCATTGACAACAACTCTCCAACCTCATTGTCATGAACAAATGAAGGCGCTCCTAAAGTTACAGCAACAACTTCCACAGTTTACTTCACGGCAACCTGCAATATTCCTTTGAAGAATCTGGTGGCAACTGATAATTATTCTCAACTATGACATTTTAAAGAAATACCGGAAACTTTAATTCTTAGTTACAAGCATTTGCAACAATATTACACACACATTCATTATAAATATATATATATATATATATATATATAATTCACACAGATACACGCATATGTACACACACACACACACACACACACACACACACACACACACACACACACACACACACACACACACACACACACACACACGCACACGCACACACACTATGAGCGACACGAGAGATGGTCTTGAGCAGGTCAATGTAAGGGATCTTAGCTTGCTGGTTTATTGTTGAAGATAGATGTGAGACCCCCCAAGAGGCTCCCCTGTCCTCGGGTCGAGGACGAGGTGGTGGAGCTGGATACTGTGTGGCTTGGCCTGTTTGCCGTGTCTCTCTCCCTCCGTCTTTCGAACGTGTCCTTTTATGCGACGGTTCCCTTCGAGGGCGGATGTTTATTCCCGTGTGAAAAGAGAAAGCCAGGCAGCACTTATGTTCGCCCAAGGAGAAGCTGGAACAGAGATGTGAAGTGTACCATCTGGTCTTGCTACGTATTGTTGACATCGCTCGGCCACGCGCAAGGCCCGTCCTTAAGCCGTCTGCAACACTTGAAACACTGCAGTAGCACATAAGAGTACAGGTTCTGTTCAATATCTACAGACGGTATCCTGGTGATCCGATGGTCGCTAGGGTCGTCGCGTGCCAGGGTAGCGGGTGTGGCGGAGGTTTCGCACTGAGGTGCAACATTCAGTAGAGAGGAGGGTTACATTGTCTTCAAAAGCTGAAATATTAGTGTACCAGGCCAGTAAAAGGGCTAAGGAGGAGGATTATAATACATATGTCAATCACCTTACTAAGTTCCACGAAAAATGAGAGCCTAATAAGAACAATTTGCCACAAGAAGGGTAACGTGTCAAGTGAGGTGTTAATTACCTTGGATTTGCTAGGACAATGTGTGCTGCTTCTTGGTCAAAACTGTTTATCTACCTTTTTCACAGGAGAGCGTGAGAGTGCATCTTGGATAGAATGTTCTTTGCCATTCTTCCAGACTGCTGTAAATGAATAAGCAACAATTTTCACCCTAAGACACTGGAGTCATGGATATTGAACTGCATCAAGGGTGTTCTGTTCAGGATTGGTATCAGCTTTTTGTGATCAAGAACAAGGTCAAATGAGGATAGACCTAATAGATATAGCCTACATTTGTGCATACCCCATATTGCAGCAACTACCTCGAGCTGCAAAGTGGCACAGCGTCTGTCAGTGCATCTGCACTGGACGAAACGCCACTTTTCTCCATGTTTCTGAAGGAGAACATATCCAATATCATTCAAATGTGATGCTTCCATGTAATGCTGTTGGGCAGTTGGGGTCAAAGTGCACAAGGTTGAAGTAGAAGACTTTTGGTGTGCTGGAGTCCAAATGAACTGGCTTCTAAGGCTCAGAAGAGGTCGTACTGTGTTAACAGAGGCGATTAGGGCTGCTATGAAGTCTCTTGTTTGCTAGACCCATGAAAGAACGAAGGTCTGTTAGATTATACAGTGTGGGAAACTTTGTTATGACTTCAGTCTGAGACAAACTGTAACCGCAATATTGTTCTTCAGGTGCAGCAAAGATGAACTTATCAGCATTGATTGTAACCCCATGTTGTTTACATTTAGCTAGGATTGTATGAAGTCACTGAAGGTGCTGGGAATAATCTGTATTCCATGCTAATACATCATCAATTACTCGTGCATGGTGTCATGAAAGTAATGCATCTGGGAAGCGGTTGAAGACATGGATCCAAATGTCCGTATTATGCTTGAGTGAGTGACATTTGCTTAAAATTTCCCAATAGCATTAAGTGAAGATCCATTTGACGCATAGACCAGAGTATCTGAAGGTGGGTTTAAATCGAAGAGTTGTTCTCCGAGTATCGAGGGTTTTAATGCATTCTGCCAGGTCATGATCACATATATCTGCAATGATACCATCTAAGAGACGATCATCAAGGTAATGTCTAATGAGATCAGCATCTGCAGCCATCTGCTTCAGATTTACATAGAAAGCATCAAATCTTTAACCATGAGCTTGACGAACTTGAGTAAATTGCTGACGGCGAAGTGTTTGGTTTCTTTGTCGTCTCATGTGGCTGTCAATAAGAAGAAGGATGTCACAGACGGGCATTGTAGAATCTGCAGGGACACCAGGTGTTTCCTTCATCACACTATCAAGACAACGCCGTAAATATGCTAGCTGTACACGCCGAGGGTACATATTGAGTCCTGCCACGAAGAGGTAATCTTCCCATGACGTTTTCCATTCTTCATACACTTCATACACATGAGTGCTGAATCTGTTGAAAGAGGAGTGGGAAGAGGAATGCCAGGGATTTTGAGGGGTGACTGTATTACGTCTCTAGGGACCGTTGCCGACGTGGATGCGTAGAGACCGTTGCCAGTGTGTGTAGCGTCGTTGAGGTAGGTGCCGATGTGTCAGGCGGTGAGGGCATTGCCAATGTATCAGCGTAGAGGTCGTTGCCGATGCGTCAGGCGTTGTTAAAGTCTGGGCAGGGGAGGTAAATGGTGATGTCAGGTGTGACAATAAAGCTTGTAAAGTCTGGGTCATCAAATCTGTTTCCTGCTTCCATTGAGTGGCCTCCTGTTGTCGTCGCTCCTCTTGTTGCTTAATATAATCTAGGAGAACAGAAGTTGTAACTTCTGTTACA
>NC_061820.1:17531038-17536038 GCF_019202785.1 Penaeus chinensis
TATATATATATATATATATATATATATATATATATATATATATATATATATATATGTGTGTGTGTGTGTGTGTGTGTGTGTAAATATATATATATATATATATATATATATATATATATATGTATATGACAAATATATGCAAGTGACATATAATAAGAATGAAATCATAGGAGTAGTGGAAAACTTTTACAGGGATCTATACAACGCAAATGAACAGCCACGGATAGAAGCGAACGTGCTAACTAGAGAAGTACCTAACATCACAACAGAAGAAATAGAGAGAGCGCTTAAAGGCATGAAGAGAGGGAAAACATCAGGTGAAGACGGTATTAGTATAGACCTTATAATAGACGCAGAAATTGCAACAGTGAAACTAGCCAATCTTATTAACAAATACCTTCTCAATGGAAACATTTCGAACGTGGAAAACATTTTTTTTTTATTCTTAAAAAGGGGCACAGGAAGGATCTAAAAAAAAAAAAAAAAAAAAAAAACTACCGATCCATAAGTCTCCTTTTAGTTACTTACAAACTATTCACTAAAATCATCACAACTCGCATCTCTGACAGTCTGGATTCTAACCAGCCTAGAGAACAGGCAGGTTTCCGCAGTGGATTCTCAACAACAGACCACATACACACACGCTTACCCAAATAAGAGAAAAAATAAACGAGTATAGGAAACCCCTGTGTATGGCATTCATCGATTACGAAAAGCATTTGACTCTGTACAAATACCAGCAGAACTAGAAGCTATTCGAAGACAAGGAGTAGAGATGGTATATTGTAAAATATTAGAAGATATATACGAAGATGGGACAGCAACCATCAAGCTCCACACAGAACCCGATAAAATCCAAATTAAGAAAGGTGTTAGACAGGGCGATAACATCTCACCAAAACTGTTTACAGCTTGCCTTGAGGAAATATGCAAGGAGCTAGAATGGACCGGAAACGATATCAGAATTGGTGACGAATACCTAAACAATCTAAGATTTACAGATGATATTGTTCTCTTTAGTGAATCTGCAAATTAAATGCAGCAACTAATAAATTATCTGAATAGAGAAAGCCTGAAAGTCGGACTTAGGGTGAACAAGAAAAAGACAAAGATCATGTTCAACAGTAGAGTTCAATTCGAACAGATACATGTTCAAGGCGAAGCGCTAGAGGTGGTAGACAAGTATATATACCTAGGGCAACTCGTACAAACAAACACATCTAGCGAAGAGGAAATTAAGCGACGCATCAGTCTAGGCTGGAGCGTCTTCGGCAGACACAGTAGCATACTAAGAGGCTCCTTTCCATTATGTTTAAAAAAAAAGTCTTTAGCCAATGCATCCCCCTAGTGGATCATATCTAACATGGACTACAACCAAATTACTGGAGAGGAAACTAATAAGTGCCCCGACTGGGATGGAGAAGTTGATGCTGGGACTATATCTGCGTCAGAAATTCTCTCTCTCTCTCACACACACACACACACACACACACACACACACACACACACACACACACACACACAGACACAGACACACACACACGCAGACACACACACACGCGCGCACGCACATATATTCATACAATGTATGTATGTATATATATTTACACACACACACACATATATATATATATATATATTCATATTATGAATATATATATATATGTATATATCTATATATACATATATATGTATATATACACATTTATATTTATATATATACATATACATATACATATACATATACATATACACATGTGTGTGTGTGTGTGTGTAGTGTGTGTCTGTGTGTATATTATTCATAACATAAAGTATAGATACATATATAAATATATATGTACACACACACACACACACACACACGTGTGTGTGTGTAGTATATATGTATATGTATATATATATATATATGATAAATATTTTTCGCTATATGATTAATGGACTATTATTCAACCTTAAATTTTCCCTCACAAAGTCCTGCACACGATCACCTATAATTGATTGCATGAACTGTGACCAGCTCACACACTATGCATGAAGTCTAAGTGCTTGTCTGTTTGGCCGTGAAGTGTTTGTGTATTTCATCTGAGTGCTCGTGCCAAGGGGGAGAGGCAAACCTTTGCGTTGCAAGTCAGTGCTCAATCTTTTCTTTAACTCGTGCTTCTGTCCATTTTACTGTTGTTATGTTTCACTGATAGTCTTGTCTATGAATACAATTATTGCAGCCAGGCGCTCTCAAGTTGTTGCGGCTCTTTTATTCTTAACTTTTCGTTGATTGATCACCTTTCGGCGGATTTCCGAGGGACGAAACCTGGTTCGTTAACTGCAGGAAAGCTAGGTAAATACAAAAATATATATGTGTAAGTATATGAGTGGAGAACGAAGCGTGTTTACATATATTCAGATGGTAACATAAAGACATTTGGTAAATTTTACAAAATGCTATTTTGATAGATATTTGTTCACGGCTTACATATTTAAGTAAATCTTAAATACCCCGCAAGGAACTAATCTCTTAGAATGTATGAATTCTTACAAAATGTAACTTCTTACGGCACGCGGAAGTCCACGGTCTTCCTGTTTATACGTTGCATCGTGATTCCAGAGACACCCTAATATGCCGTTGAGAGGGAGACTCGCTGCGTTGTGTCAACATTGCACAGGCGAGGAGTATTCAAGAGAGCCTGGCCTACTAAGCAGTGACAAAAACAACCCGGTTAATGACTCAGATTAAAAACAAGGTCAAAATATATCCTTATAAGTAAGACGCATACTCTTCTATAAATAAAATACAACTGTTGAGTTCAGTTTTTAAAATATAGTTCAAAAAGTCAAAACTAATGAACTAATTTAGAGAAAACATCTCTGTCGCTTTGTCATCCTTGACATTCGACCCACGGTCGAAAGGAAGTGAACGGTTGAGACAGGATCTGTCTAAAGGACTTGATTCATTCCCTGTTTTGTCATCCTTGAGACCTTCCAGCAGACGAGGACCGGGAGCACCGCGGCCAGGTAGCTCCCGCGCCACCGCCTGGCGCTGAATGAACGTTCGCCTCTGAAACGCGGGCGGGCGACCAGCACGCCTTATGTCAACAGCCCAAGGCAAACAGGTGGCGCAACCCCGGTAAGTGGAATGTGTCCGTTTGGAAACGAAGAAAAAGTTCCCCAAAATACTATGCGAGACCATAAACGTTATGTTTACTTAGAACAGCCAACAAAAACGCAATAATAAAAGGATATGAAATTGTCCAGCAGAGGCAGACCAACTCGAAGACGACTTCCTGAGCCCTTTTTTAGGTCCAGACACGATCTTCCGCCTTAGAGGTTAATCACGATGACCCATAGAGGGGAGGGTCGCCTTCCAAAACAAACATACATACATACATACATACATACATACATACATACATACATACATACATACATACATACATACATACATATATACGTACGTACATACATACATACATACATTCATACATACATACATACATACATACATACATACATACATACATATGCATACATACATACAGACACACACACACATATGTATATATATACATATATATGTATATATATAGTATATGTATATATATAAATATATATATTTATACACACGCACATAGAAATGTATATATGTGTGTGTGTGTGTGTGTGTGTGTGTGTGTGTGTGTGTGCGCGTGTTTGTATGTATGTATATATATATATATATATATATATATATATATATATATATATATATATATACATATATATATATATATATATATATATATATATTTATGTACACACACATATACATATATATGTATATGTATGCATGTATATAGATACATATATATTAACTATATGTTTACTTATGAATGGGGCTGGCACCACCTGGGCCGCCTTCACGTGCTCACGCACCTTCGCGAGCCACTTGGAGGTGCACCATGAGTCGTCAGCGCGCAAGGCAGGCAAACAGACGTGTCCGGAGCAAGTTCTTCGAGACCGTGGGGACCTTCATTTCTCGTTATAAGGAATTTAAGGCGGCTTTCGGGTAACTGCGTGTCTTTTCAAATTCCTTTCGACCGAATTCATTCCTTTCTCTTTTTCTTACTCGTCCTTTTCCCACCTCCAATGTATATTCCGCTCTGGATGAGACTTATAAAGGGTTCATATAAAGAATGTTTATTGAAAATTATTCACGTGGCGGCATTCTAACACTATTGAATTATGTGACATCCAAGTTTTCCAACTGCTTACCCCATGACGTCTTTATGCCATTAGATAAAACGGACACGTTCTCATTCATGTCTTTATACTTGTGAGTCGATCGCGCATGACAAGTCAAAGCCAAGGTCAAGCGGCCGCTGGACAGGTGGTGGTGCCCGCCTTCCAAAACATAAGCATATGTATATGTACTTATATATGTACAAACTGTAATCTATACATAGCAAGACCGGATGATGCGTTTCACATCTCTGTCCCCAGCAGCTGCCTTTCCTCCTTGGGTGGACGTAGGTACTGCTTTCTCTTTTGGCACTTCTACAACATAAGTAAGCATCCGCTCTCGAAGGGAACATCCGCATAAAAGGACACGTTTTAACGAAGGCCACTCTCTCTTGTAGAGATCTGGTGGCAAGCGGTGCTCAAGAAACTCTCATTGACATCTGGTGACAGAAGTTAGTTTAGTCCTTTATTTACCACCCTGGCTAACTGCACAGGCGTGGGCAAGCTGTGGTACATTTAATGCATGGTCATAACATTACATAGTGTTACATTTGAATTTTAGTCTATAACATTGCTATGAGTACTTATATCAGTTTAAGGAAAGGAACAATTGCACAGTCCTTTATCCACTCATCTGCCACGCCGGCATATAGCTTGGGCGTGGGAAAGCATTAATACATTTTATATTCGGTTATGTGATACTACATTCCAAATTTAGGATACAACATAAGTATATCTTCTAGGGCATCAGATGATATGAAGTAGTTACATAGTTCTCCGTACCTCAT
>NC_061820.1:17576038-17581038 GCF_019202785.1 Penaeus chinensis
AAAAATGAATATACCTTGAGAAAATAGCACGGGCGTACATTACAAAATAATATTGGATACCCTCATGTTATTAAAACTGTTAACAAAATCTACTATAATCTTGTATTCCCTTTCAACCTTCATTGGCTACTTTAAACTGTTCAGCGCCTATAGGTCATTCTGTTTAGAGATTCTACAGCTTCATAGGTGAGAAAGGAACTTTTGAATCTTGCTCGATCGCATGGTTGACTTCCGTCTAGAATTCTAGACAAGATTTTAAATCTGATAATAAGCTGATAATTGTTTTTTCTGGCCTGTTTGTGTAGCTAGATGAGAACTACATTACATCATGAGTTATCCATTGTATATACACAGGTATTGTGAACCTCTACACCTACATCCTTTAAAATGCCTCGTAGGGTTTCCTGCTTTGCATATGCATAATGGCAGAAATTGCTTCCTCCTGTGACTTTTCTCTTCCTAACAATGCACCGGTGCGGCCATCGATGTATTTTAGACGGGATTATGACACTGATTCCTAACCTCTCTTTCAGGTAACGCCAATCATACACCTACAACTATGACAGCTACCCCGCTGTTATTATATAATGTGATTATTGGCTGTCGACTATCATCCTAGCATACCCGTGTAAGAGAATACTCTAAAACTGGAAAATTACAGAATTAGTTCCTTTTTAGCATTTTCCTTTTTTCCCCATGGCCTCTGATCAGAAAAAACTAAATGTACAATGTTGGCCGACTGAATTATTATTATTTTTTTATCCTTCTTTTATTTAGTAAAATTTAGTTGAAATGCGTGTTTTTGTGATTTTATTGATTCAATAATTATTAATCTATCTATCTATCTATTTATCTATCTATCTATCTATCTATCTATCTATCTATCTATCTATCTATCTATCTATCTATCTATATATATATATATATATATATATTGTACACATTATAGAAAATGTATTTCACTGTTTTATCTTTTGTGCAAGAACGTGAACCAGAGATCCTGGAAACGAGGAAAGGGCGGGAAGGAAGGGAAAGGAAATCCCGTGAGCAACCAACCTCGTGAACGGGAAAAGCGGCCGTGATAAGGGCGTCTCCATTGAACCGGCCTAGGGCACTTTTGGCGTCCTTTGCCTTAAGAAATGGAATCCTAATGTTAGGATTATTTAAGATGGTTTACAGTTCTATTCAAAATCTATTCCCAGAGGATGGCTTTATGAACATATATTTTATTACTCGTTTATGCCAGAAATATTCATGGATTTTCTTTAAAGTTATTACACTGCTTCAAAAAAATCAACTTCGAAAATTTGTTTGAAATGGCACTCTCGTAGACGAGTTTCTGAGTTAGCAGAAGAGGGGAAGGAGGTACATGACTAGAGGCTCTGTGGGATGCGAGAGTTTCCAACTCGCCTTTTTGTACTACAGCCAGGACACACACACACACACACACACACACACACACACACACACACACACACACACACACACACACACACACACACACACACACACAAACACACGCACACACACACACACACACACACAATCACTCACTTCAACACACACATACACTAAAACTCATAACTACACGTACACACGTATGCATATACACATAACCGCATCTCATTTCCCTTATCCATCGCTTATGCAATCTCGTCTCTCAGTCAGTCACTTCGCAGCTCACGCCGTTCCTCACAAACCCGCTTCTCTATGGAGGAAAAGAGAGAATGAACGTGACCCCTTCTTAGGTTCCCTCTCGGCCGAGCTTCTTCTTTCGTTGCGAGACAAGGATATCCCACTTGGTTACTCATCTCTGCCAATAACGGCCGCAATAACTCGCAATCAAGTGCCTTTGTTCTTCATCCTGGGACCACGAAGGCTGAAAACCCTGGGCTTTCTCTTTGGAAAATCGTCCAAACCGTCTACGTAATTGAGGGAATACCAGCAGACTCCATGCATATAAGTCAAAACCGTGGCTTGCGAAGGAAAGAAATGTTCGCATGCCTGCGGATATTACATTTCGGGCAATCGGACACACACTGATACTTATAAGTAATTTAAGAGCATATAATGATGTATTTCATTATAATAACGTTGCTGATATTCAAGTTATCAAAGTTTTCTTTGATCATTAAGCCATTGTCATGACAGGCAGATTTATCAATTTTATTATTATGTATTTTGCTCGTACTTATGTTTTTTTTCGCACTTATTTGATGAAGGTCTATTCGACCAGCTGAATGACTTTATGAAGTTACAGGATCTATGGAAAAGTTTAGTATTCTACCAAAATAAATAACTGGTCTGTTACAGATTCGTAATACGACCAGTGGTAGAGGTATGCACTTTGTGAGTGTTTTCTAGTTGTTATTATTATAATGATCACTATCACTGCTATCATTATTAGGATTGCATTACATTGTTACTTCTACTGGCTACTACTGAAACAAATTAAAGATGTTACGTAGTCAGCGATTTATATTTATTTATCTATTTAACGTTGAACAAGAAGTTTGTGCAATAGAATGACAATGTTAATATTGATTACTAAAACGATATTAATGATGATGCTATCACTATTATTATCATTATTACTACTACCACTCTACTACAACATGAACTATAACTACTACTACTACATTACCTACCACTACTACTACTACCTTTACTACTACTACTATTACTAGTACTACTATTACTACAACTACTTTTAATACTGATAGTAGAACAATAATAATAGTACTGATGATATAACAGTGATGGTGATAATGATAACGATGATAATTTTAATGATAACAACGTTAATTAAATAATGATAATAATAATAATAATAAAAAAATAATAATGACAACAACACAATAATAACAATACTAATAAAGATAATAATGATAATTATAATGATAATGATGATGATAATAATGATGATAATGAAAACAACAATAGTAATAATAATGATAATAGTAATAATAATGAAAACATTCATATTCGTCATGATGGTAATAAGGCATAGTAATAGTAATAACAATATTGATGATAATAATAATGGTAATAACAATGATGACACTAAGAATAATGACAATAATAATAATAATGATAATAATAATAATAAAAATGATGATAATGATGATGATACTGATAATGATAATAATAATGATAGTGTTGATAATAATGATAATAAAATAACAATGGTAATAGTAATAATAATAATGATAATAATAATAATATGATAATAATAATAATGATAATGATAATATTAACGATAAAGATAACAGATGGCAATAATAACATTTATGATAGAAACAGCAACAACATGATAATAATAACAATGACAGCATAATGACAATAATAATAATAATAATAATAATTACAACAACAACATTAACAATAATAATACGAATAGCATTGATAGTAATAATGATAATAATAATGGTGATAATGATCATTACAAATACTGTAGTAATTGTAGATGTAATATTTGCAGTGATCGACGACAACAGCAGCAATAATAATGATAATATTAAAAAAAAAATGATAATGATAATAATAATAAAGATAATGATAATTATAGTAACACTGATGATTATAATGATAATGATATTTATATAACATGAAACTAATGATAATGATGATAAAAATAATCTTAGTATAGTAAAAATATTGATAATGATAATACTAAAACTAAAAGTGAAGCAATAATAATATTTATAGAAATAATAATGATAATGATTGTGGATAGTAATAGTATTAGTAATAATAATAAAGATGATAATAATAGTAATAACAATGATAATAATGATAATAATAATAATAATGATAATAATAACAACAATAAAGATAATAATAACAATAATAAGTTATAATAATAAGGATAATAATAATAAGGATAACAATAGTAATAACAATAATGATAAGGATAATAATGATGAAAAGGATGATAATAATCCTAATAATGATAATGCAAAAAATAATATTAACAATAATAATAATAATAATATATTAACAATCATAATAACGATACCGACAACAATGACAATAATAATAATGATAGTAATCATAACAGTAATGATCATGATGATAATAGTAATAATAAAAAAAAGATGATGCTAACAATAAAAATAGTAATGATACTGGTAATAGTGATGGTGATAATGATGGCACAATAATATGAACAACTTTGATTAAAACATGAATCATCATACAACTACATCGTTATGATGATGCCGATGTAGTAGTAATAATGCTAATAATAAAAATCATAAAAACAATGATAACAATAAAGATGTTGATAATGAGTATAACTATGTTAATAATAGGGATAATGATAACAGTAGTAGCAATAGAATCTGCTGACTCCAGGCACAGTATATGAAAGACGCATGTGATCAGAGAGCCTTTGCGTATGAGCGATAAGAAAATATCAATGATAATAATTATAATAACAATAACGATGATGCTACTGCTAACATCACTACTGCCGTTGGTAATACGAATAACAAGAATAAAAAAAATAAAAAAATCGCAGTAATAATAGTAATTGAAATCCTAATGTCAATAATAATAGCAAAGATAGCCAAAATGATGATTATCTAATGTTCTTGATGACCAATCGCCGGATATCGCAGCCTGGTAGAAACCTATTCAGTCAACTTATCTAAAGTATCGTTGTGAAACCTATAGCTGCCCCTTCCGCGTTATCTCGGCCACTTGTGGGACAATCAGTCACGCCATCGCCCACGTGGCGGTAGGCCCTCGCCCTCCTCCCTACACGGGTTTGCATATTTGTGTGTGTGTGTGTGTGGGTGTGCGTGTGCGTGTGCGTGTGTGCGTGTGTGCGTGTGTGCGTGTGTGCGTGTTTGCGTGTGTGCGTGTGTGTGTGTGCGAAACGTAAAATTGTAAAATGATCTTACTGCGCTGTATCATTCGTTTTCATCAAATAAACAGTTCCTTCCTCTATCATCGTTAATCTTGTCGCAAATAGTCAGCCAGAGGTTTAAAACACA
>NC_061820.1:17586038-17591038 GCF_019202785.1 Penaeus chinensis
TCCAGAACTGCAGGGTGTATCGGAGCGCCGAGTTCTGTGGAAATGATCATAGATTAGTTGTGGCTACTCTCCGGGTCCACTTCAGAACCCCTGTCGCTCCCATGAACACCTTAAGGTGTTTTATGTGGACAGAATGTGGGAGGGGGGGGGGGTTGCCTGGGGGTTTGCTGAAGCTATCACTGGTCGTTTCGCAGCACTCGGGGGCCTGACAGACCCTGCTCTTCTGTGAGACACCTTTATGTGTGAAACGCTAGATGCGGCCAAAGAATCGATCGATGAATGCCAAAGAGCAAGACAGAATTTCATCTCGCAGGAGACACTGGAAGCCACAGATGCTTGCTCTCTGGTGCACAGGACTAAGTCACTGATGAGAAAGGACAAGGAACAGTTTATCAGGAACCTTGCAGAGGAGGTTGTGAGGCTTCCAGGCCTCCCTCCTTCTGCCTTCTCCCACTCCTTGGTCCCCTGTCCTCCTCCTTCCTTCTATCCCATTCATTTCTCTCTATCTCTTTTTTACTTCTCCCTCCTACCTCCTCTGTTTCTCTCTCACTCGCTCTTACCTCCTGTGCTGTGTGGTGCAGCGATAGCGATCTCGTCTAGAAATCTCTTTGACCTGCGTTCGAATCCCTCGCCGGCCATTCCTTGCACACAGGGGATAACATAAATATAACAGACACTATGTCACACCAAGAATATCCATTGTAACAAATGGAATCAAATTAAACCTTTTAATTAAAGCTCCTCTCTGTTTTTCTCTCACTCACTCCTCTCTCCTCTGTTTTTCTCTCTCTCACTCCTCTCTCCTCTCTCCTCTCTGTTTGTATTGTTCTAGAAATCTACCCCCTCCATCTATCCTTTTATATTCGCTTTATCTTTCACCTTATCTTTCTCGGCTGTTCTCTTGTTCTTGATATTTTACATTATATTCCTACGACACCATGACCCCTCCTTTTCCTTTATCCTGCCCTTTTATCTGGCCTCGGAAAATATGTAAGATCCTGACACTTCGCCCTACTTTTTCCCGTTCTATTTGTCCTTTCTGTGATGCCATTTTTTTAAACCGATATGATTTTCTATAACAATGAAATCTGTTATCAAATCCTTCTTTAATTGAAATGTTATGTTTACATTTTGCTGTCGGGCAGTTTAGAAAGCGATGCATTGTAAAACTAATATGCCGCTCTGCATTTTCCTTTTTATATTGCTCTCTTATGAGAATATTTAAATTTATATTGTTTCGTTTTTATCATCATTTTAGTCACTTCTCTTTATTTGTATCAATAGTTTAATTGGCAGTAGCGAAAACCTTTTGTTCATTTTGTCCTTTGTGAATTATAAAATCTGTTGGTTATTTTATGTTTGCAACTATTTTGGAATTTTTTTATTTTGGAATTTTATACGTTAATTTTATTGATTTTAATGTTGAGATTCAGTCCTCCTTTTTACCATAAACATTTGTATTTTTAGTTACGTTTTGTTAATTACATTTTTTTATTTCCTATTTTAAAACAAAATTTTGCATTGTATTCACTTTTAATAAGTTGCTACACCACGCTGTTGAGTGGTGTATCTCGAAGATATGTTTTTATAAATTTTATGTCAAAACCCCTCGTATATAAGGGGGCTCATCTCCACTGAATAGACGAGTGTTAAGACGAACGTGTGTTTGTGTATCCCCCTGGATCTTACAGTGCCATGGCGACGGACCCGTAGGAGAAAAGGTTGTACCTGTCCTGATTATTGCCTTAGTTGGGAAAGCTGGGTGTGTTACATCTTAATAGTTAGGATGAGAATACAACACAACTCATCCACAGACAGCCCTATCTTCCTTGAGTGCTTGTGAGGGATATACATTTTGCGATTCTTTTTTTTTTTCTCTTTTTTTAGAGTAAACATGGCCCACCTATCTCGGCCCTTATTCCTTTCATCCCGCTTCACCGGGCACTGCCATATTTGACGGTGTGGTGAAAGGGCTCTGCCCAGGGACACCCTTACAAGGTCGAAAGCCATTTCCTAGTAATTGACCTTTGTTCTGCCTACCAAGCCCTGAGAAAGCTGAATTCCAAGCCCTCCTCGAGGATTCACCCTTCCTGACTGAAGTCAGGGGGGCGATCTCCATTGGTAATTGGTAAAGCAGCGAGTATCTGCAGCACCCTAGCTGGATGTCTCTGTTCGAGACAATCCTGGGTGGAGGAGGCCTGTAGGATGACCTAGGAAGTCGTGGCTTCGGCAGATCGATCAAAACTGTCGTGAAGAGCTAGAGATGGGTCTGGCCTCTGCCTGGCTGCTCACCATGAGGGACCCTTGAAAGTAGAAACGAAGGGTGGATGCAGCTATGCGCCCCCGCCAGCGTTAGCTCCCCAATTATGATGATGGTGATATTTTTTTTCTCCTAACAGTCATTTATTTCCCTACGACACCTGCGTTTGACTTCGAGAGTCGATATGTCGTTTTCTCGGGCTCGAGCCAGAAGTCAGAGTGCAGGCATTTTTACGACCGCTGTGACGGGCAACTGAATTGGTTGGAGCCCAGTGCTCTAACCATTGCTGTCCACCATGTACGTTTTACAGTCTGGTGGGAGGATGGTAGTTGCATCCTTTTGGCTCACAATACAGACACACAGTCTCCGAAATCCACTTGACCAATCACTTCCATTATCAAAACCATGTTAGTATACATTTGGGGCCTCTTCATTTCTTTGCCCTCCTTCCTTTTCCCATAAATGTGTTAAGCCGCATGCGCAGTCTCTCTCACGTTGGTTTTGTTGGGTAAAAGTGCTAAGTGACAGCAAATAGCTTGTTCTCACACTATTCATCTGACCTTGGATTGCATTAGTGTGTGATCACGGTATATGTGTACAATAAACCATACAATAAACCAGTCGGTTGGTATGGGGAAAGGCTCATTGGTGACACGTTCTATCAGCGCTAGAGCGGAACTTGTAATGCGATTTTATATAAATGTATTATTTTGAGTATAGCGTTAGTATCTTCCCCATATCATAGTGCACAGGAATGCCCGATATAACCCGGGGTTGCGTAAATCGCCCAATAGATCTACGATAGTAGGTACAGGTATAAGTTATTTGTTCGATCGGCAACTTTTGAGTCAGTGTGGCCCACACTATGTCCGTTAAATAATATAGGACTAGGGTTTTAGCTAGAATCCTTATTCGCCTATCAATCACACCCTTTTCACCCTCTAGAAGTCGCTTACATGTTTTGGGTAAATTCCAAACGATCGTGTGATTCGTGATAGTTAGATTCCCCGTAGAGCATGTCACGAGCGTCCATTACAGATTCGCAGAATAGAGTGAGCTATTTATAAATTTCCCTGGCTCGTTCGCTTCATTTAGGATCCCCCGTCGATGAAGCTAACATGAATAGCTAGACATTGCTACCTCGGCAGTCCAGATTTGCTGAACCCCGTTCATTAGTGCATACATTCTGTCGCATATCATAAAATGTTGAATTCAATGTGGTAGTTGAAATAATTTTGTATTAATAACATTGCTAATTTCTTGCAGAACTGTTAAAATGAACGTTAATCTTCGTGTTTTTTATACATTCTCTGTGTTATACTCTTCTACGCAGAACAAAAAACACTGAAGCCTTTTCATTAATAGGGTTTGTTGCTGCCGTAGTTGCAGGCATAAAGATCTATGATGTATCTCTTTTTCCCGCGAATTTGTCAGTCGTGAAGAGTGACAAGTACATGATTTCTTATTATACATACATTTCTTCTCTGTGTGACGACAATTGGTTCAAGTAAATCCTTGCGGATTGCCGTTGTTGTTTCCCTTATCTACTCATATCCAGGAGCGCGTCAGTGCAGGTATCAGCCGCCCTGAGATGCCGAAGAGGACGCCTTCTGCCCGGACGCCCGTAGATCCAGACGAAGATTACAAGGACGTGTGGACGAGCATGCCGCCGAAATGGACCTGGATGAGATCTGCAAGTACGTCTGGACAAGTACGCCGCCGAGTTAGACCTGGGCAAGGACTACGAGGAAGTCTAGACGAAACCGAAGTCAAGGAGGACCTGTGCGAGACCATTGAGGATGTGGGTACGTCGAGGTCGGATGGATTATACCAAGGACCAGGAAGGAGAGGACGGCAAGGAGGAGCAGCCACGAAGATGCACCAGGGACAACGCACGCGAGAACGAGATGACAAGCAGATCAGGACCAGCCAAGCTTGGGTTACCCTTGAGGCGAATCTAAGGTGCCTCGAGGGCGAGGCGTTCGTAGGTGGCCTAGCAATATGGAAGGTCTTTAACAGATGGAACCGGTGACCTCAGGGCTGGTTGGCCGGACACGCGACCCCGTGATCAGCGCTTACCAAAGACATGTCTTCCCTTCACTGTGTAGTACTCATCATTAATAAAGAGTCCAGCCGTTTTAACCACTATCACTGCCCAACCAGCCATAACCAATGTTTAAAGGCATCTATAACCTTTCACACACACACACACATATATATATATATATATATATATATATATATATATATATATATGTATATATATATGAAAAAAAAAATATATATGTATATGTGTGTGTGTGTGTGTGTGTGTGTGTGTGTGTGTGTGTGTGTGTGTGTGCGCATGTCTGTGTGTGTGTATGTGTGTGTCTGTGTGTGCGTATGTGGGTGTATATATATACATATAAGTGTATGTGCGAATACACACACACATACATATAAATGTGTACGTTTATATATTTATACAGACACACACACACACATATATATGTGTGTGTGTATGTGTGTGTGTGTGTGTATTTATATATATATATATATATGTGTGTATATATATATATTTATACATATATATATGTATATATATATATATATATATATATGTATGTATGTATGTATACACACATGTGTTTATATATATGTATATATGTATATATGTATATATATATTTGTATATTTATACATATATACATATATACTTATATATAAACATATGTGTGTATACATACATACATACATATAT
>NC_061820.1:17636038-17638538 GCF_019202785.1 Penaeus chinensis
TTGCTCTCATCATCATTATTATTGCTATTGTTATTGTTATAACAATTATCATCGTTATGGTGTTTATCTTTTTAATTTTATTGTTGTAATCATTATCATCACAATAATAACAAGATAATAATAATTATGTTAATAATGATAACAACAACAATAATAATAATAACATCAATGATATAAACAATAGCAATAATAATAATAATAATGATAATGATAATAGTTATAATAAAAATAGCAATGATGACATAAAAAAAAAAAATAATGATCTACTGATACTGATAATAACATCAATAATTAGATAATGAAAATAATATGATAATTATAATGACTATTACCATTTTTGTTTCAGTTATTACATTAAATTTTATTATCGTTTTCCTTTTTGTTTCAATCTGTTATTGTATTATCATTATTACTATTATTATTATTATCAATATCATTTATATTATCATTATTACTACCTGTTATAATAACTATTAACATTATTATGTTTGCTAATTTCTTTTTTATTATTACCATTATTGTTATTGTAGGTATTGAGTTAGTAGAATCATTACTGTTATCACTCTTATTATTATTGCTTTTTGTTTTTTATCTCTTATCTATATCACTTAGTATTGTCATAAGCTTTATCATAATCATTATTAACATTATCATCATTATTATTGATATGATGATGATTATTATTATCATTATTATTATTATTATTATTATTATTATTATTATTATTATTATTATTATTATTATTATTATTATTATTACCTTTATTATTGTTATTATTATTATTATTATTATTATTATCATTATTAGTATTGTAATTATTATCATTACTATTAGTATTACCATTATTATTATTATTATTATTATTATTATTATTATCATTATCATCATTATTATTAGTATTAATATTATTATCATTGTTATTATTATCATTATTATTATTATTATTATTATTATATATTACTATTATTATTATTATTATTATTATCCTTATATTTGTTATCATTATCTTTATTATTATTATTATTATTATTATTATTATTATTAGTAGTAGTAGTAGTAGTAGTATTAATAGTATTATTATTATAACTATTATTATTATTACTAGTATTATTGTTGTTGTTGTTGTTGGTGTTGTTGCGCTATTATTATTTGGATGATGATGATGATTCTCCTATCTATTCCTATCATTATTATCCTTATTACTACTGTCATTATTATCCTTTTCATTATTGTTATCATAATGGTGATTATAACAATGTTATTATTATAATTATTGCAATTATTATTGTTATTGCTACCATTAGCATCATCATTATTAGCATTTTTGTAATTATTATTATCATTATCATCCTCATTAATAGTACCATTATTCTCAGTATTATCATTTTGTTATAGGTACCATATGGTTACCCATATTGTTATCATTATTGCTATCACAATTATTTTTATTAGTATTATTCTTATTTTTGTTATGGTTTATAATTTTCATTATTATCATTATTATCATTATTAATATTATTGTTATAATTATTGATTATCATTATTAATATTATTGTTATAATTATTCATTATCATTATTACTATTACCATTATCCTTATTATTAATATTATCATTGTTATCTATGTTACTATATTATTACCATTATTATAATTATTATCAATGTGATTACTATTATTAGTAATGTTATTAATATTACTTAATCCTAACATCAACAATGACTTACAATTAATAATCATGATAATAATACTATTACTACTACTACTAATTGTAATAATAAAATTAATGTCTAATGATAACGATGATAAAAACTATTGCTAATATTATTTTCATTACTGTTTATTTTATCCTCATCCTCATCGTAATCATCATTATCATTATTTTTATCATTGTTATTATTATTATTGATATTATTATTATTATTATTATTATTATTATCATTATTATTATTACTATTATTATCATTATTATCATTACTGTTTTTGTTATTACTAGTGTTGTTGTTAATATTATCATTATTTTTGTTAATGCTATTGTATAATAATAATGATAATATTATCATTATTATAATTATTGTTATTATTATTATTAATATTAATATTATTACTATTATTAGTATTATTATTACTACTATTATCAATGCTGTTATTATTATTATTATCATTCTTTCTATCTTTTTTATCATTGATATCATTAGTATTATCATTATCATAATTATCGTTATCATTATCATTACTATCATGATTTTCATTCTTGTGTTAATAAACATAATAATTACAAGAGTAGAAATAGTAATTTTCAGAATGATAATAATTGAAAATAAGAACAACAAGAAAAATAACAATGCTGATAATATTTATGATGATTATCCTTATTATCATAACATCCATACTGATGATGGCAAAGAAAATGATAATAGGAAACAGAACAATAATTATGAAAATTATAATAGTAATCGTAATAATAATGATGATGGGAATAATAATAATGAAAAAAATATAA
>NC_061820.1:17683538-17686038 GCF_019202785.1 Penaeus chinensis
GAATTAGGGGTAGGTTTCTTAGTTCACAAACGCTTAGAGAAGAATATTGTGGAATTCTATAGTATAAGCAAAATAGTTGCTTCAGTAACAGTAAAACTAAACAATCTACAACTTAAGATAGTTCAAGTCTATGCTCCTACCTGCAGCCACAGTGATGAAGAGATAGAGAGCTTCTATGAATATGTTAATTTAGCTAGCGAGAGAGTAAAAACCCATTTCACAATAATAATGCGAGATTTTAATGCCAAAATAGGTAAAAAGACAGAAGGAGAAACCGTAGTGGGAATCAGAGAATAGGCACTAGGAATGAGAGGGGACAAATGCTAATCGATTTTGCGGTGGCTCGATCACTCAATATCATGAATACTTTCTTCGAAAAAGACTAAAGTGGAAGTGGACATGGAAGTCGTCATCTGACATCAAAAACGAAATTGACTTCATAATTTCAAATAGGTACGATATGGTAAAAAACGTTGAAGTTATTAATAAAGTAAATGTTGGCAGCGACCATAGAATGGTCAGAGGCCAAATTAAACTACACCTCAGAAGGGAAAGGTACAAACTCATACGAAAACCGCGGCCAAATTTAGCTAACTTGAAGACTAGAGCAACAGAATTTAACCTTAACATCCAAAACAGATTTCCACTTCTCAGCAAAGATTTTAACACTGACCTAACCTACAAAAGTTCAATGACATGATAAAGGAAGCTGCAGTTATGGTAGGCGGCGTGAACGTCAAACAAAGCTCCAGCAAGCTCTCGGTAGAAAATAAACAGCTTATGCAAAAACATAGGGTCATGAAAATATTGTCAAACAGGAACGAAAACTATGAACGAAAACTATAAATAAAATGAAGAGATATACGCAAATTCAATACTCAAATAATAAATGATCAGTGATCTCAGGGACCAGCATGAAAACAGCTAAAAAAAGATACGGAATAGAGAGAAATCAAATGTGTGCAATATAGAAACCAGACGGAGAAGCGACATATAATAAAAATGAAATGATAAGAGTAGTGGAAGACTTTCACAGGTATCTATACAACTCAAATGAACAGCCACGGATAGAAGCGAAGGCGGTAACTCAAGAAATACCTAACATCGCAACAGAAGATATAAAAAGAGCACTTAAAGGCATGAAGAGAGGGAAAACACTAGGTGAAGACGGAATTAGTATAGACCTTATAATAGATGCAGAATTTGCAACATTGAAACAAGCGAATCAAATACCTTCTCAAAAATCCGAAAGCCTGAAAAAATGCAACAATTATTTTCATACGTATAAAAAGGGGATAGAAAGGATCTAAGAATAAGAAAAAAAAAAAAAATCCCAACTCATAAGCCTCCTTTCAGTTACTTACAAACTGTTAACCAAAGTCATCACAGCTCGCATCTCTGACAGTCTGGATTCTAAACAGCCTAGAAAACGGGCAGGCTTCTGCATTGGACTCTCAGCAACAGACCACATCCACACTCTCACCGAAATATGAGAAAAAACTAACGAATATAGGAAACGCCTGAACAAATACCAGCAGTACTAGAAGCTACTCGAAGACAAGGAGTAAAGGAGGTATATTGTAAAATATTAAAAGTTATATACGAAGATGGAACAGTTCAATTCGAACAGATACATGTACAAGGCGAAGTACTAGAGGTAGTGGACAAGTATATATACCTAGGGCAAATCGTACAGACAAACACATCTAGTGGAGAGGCTGGAACGCCTTCGGCAGACATAGTAGCATAATCAGAGGCTCTTTGCCATTATGTTTAATTTTTTTTTTTTTTTTTAACCAATTCGTCCTCCCACTTATGAACTATGGATTAGAAACATGGACAACAACCAAATTACTGAAGGGGAAACTAATAAGGGCCTAAAGAGGGGTGGTTGATGCTGGGAATTAGCCTAAGAATTTGGATGAGAGCGATGTGGATCAGGGGACAAAGAAAGTAACAGACTTGGCTATAGATATAGAGAGGCTATGGGCCAAACATATGACAATATGGCGTGACGAAATAACGAAATTTGGGGGCCAAGACTGGAAACATAAAAGCAAGACTGATGATGATGATGATGTGTGTGTGTGTACATATACCTATATATGTGTATATATACATATATACATATATATGTGTATATATATGTGTATATCATTATCTAGGACAGATAGTTCAGAATTGTCTCATATGACCACGTGCAACGCAGCAACTCTGCTGCTGATGTACCAGCATATATGAATATATACTGGGGTGTTCAGGGAGTAGTAGTTCAGATAATCATTGTTGGTCTACGATAGGCTCACCCACTACCGTGACTTACCCAATATAGGCAAATCCGCACGCTCCTGTGTCTTTGTGTGTGTGTATTTATATGTATACATACATGCATATATATATATATATATATATATATATATATATATATATATATATATATGTATTTATACATATACATATATATATATACATATATATATACACGTATGTATTTATGTGT
>NC_061820.1:17698538-17701038 GCF_019202785.1 Penaeus chinensis
GTGCAAGAACACAGCCTTGCCTCACACCTGAACTAACAGGGAAGAAGCTCGACAGGCCCCCACCACACTTTACAGCACTTTCAGTGCCTATATACAGGTTTGCTATTAATCCAACAATCCTTGTTGGAATTCTTCTAAGTCTCATGATCTCCCAGAGTGATTCGCGATGCACCTTCTTGAGGTCGAATTAAGCTGCGAGCAGCCCATGTCTGAACTCAGGACGGTGCTCTACAATGACTCGAAGCGCCAGAATGCAGTCTATTGTGGACTTACCAGGAGTCAATCCAGATTGCTCCGGCCTTTGGTGCCTCATTAGGTGGTCTCTGATACGTCTCAGAAGGATGTGTGCGAGTACCTTGCCTGGTAACTGAGTGGTGTAATGCCTCAGTGATTGCTGCAGTCCCAGCGACCCCCTTTCCCCCTTCCAGAGAGGGATGACCAGCAGGTCAGGGGGAATGATACCAGAGATGGCAGACAGGAGTGCATGCAAGCCCCTTGTCATAGGTTCTCCACTAGCCTTTAACAATTCAGCTGGGATGCCACAAACACCTGCTGCTTTACCACTCTTCACCTTGGAAATGGCCCCCCTGACTTCAGTCAGGGGGGCCATTGATTGGAGTGACCACTACTACCGAGGGTTGAAGTCTGCTGGAGATGGCTATGGCTACTCCCTGGATATGGTGGCCATCACTTCGGCCCGACCATTAATAAGTGTAGCCATCCACACTAATCATGCCGCTGCCAGGTGTTCTCAACTCCAAGAGACCAGCTACTTCAATTCCCTCAGGCAGTCACTCCGGGTGGGTGCCACCCCTACAGACGTCGCCTCATAAAGAAGAGGTTAGCTGGCTGCAGGTCCCATAATCTGCCTGCAGGGTTCCCTAGGGCTTTCCCCCTCAAGCCTTCATGCCAGGTTGGCATCTGCTGGGACCCAGATGGGATGACGGATAACCCCCGCTCCCTACCCGAGTTCCAGCGGTCGCTAACCCAGAGGGACCCACAGCCTCCTGCTGCTCCAAGAGCCTCCACAGTTCAGCCTAGGACCGCAAGGTACCTAGTTTCCATGGGTGGCCACGAGGAGGCACTGCAGAAGTCTTGATGATGGAAAGACTATGAGCTGGCAGGGGAGTCTTATGCATTGCTGCTCTCTTTTCGCACCAGGCTAGCCAGGCTTTGCAGCTGTAAGTGAGAAGGCATGCAAAGCACTTAACACTGTCTAGGCTACCACACCATCGCTTCACATCACCCCGAGCATGAAGCACCCACCCACGAAATACGTCATAAGAGATCTGTTGACTTACCACAGAAAAAATATTCCCTAAACGACCGTAGGTTTTGCGACTAGATAAACGATCCCACACCTCTTTAGGCTTATCCATCGAATCTATAGGTTTGATTAGTTACTGTTGCCCATATTCTCAATAAAAAACATGGATATCAAATAGTAAAGTACTAATGGTGGTAGAATCTGAGAACCAATCGCGTATCATATTTGTTATGATAACTGTTAATATTTCAGAGTATAACCGTTAAGTTTTCTTTGTTAAAACGGGTAGTATATGATATGAGTTATGTCTTATGTGCTTGTTATAACGCAAGGGAAAGCCCTCATATCAGTGACTCCTGCTGTGCCCAGATGCATAGCACTTGTATAACACAATGACTCGGCGATACATGCTGTGTCTTCCTAAAGCTGGAGTCGTTTTAGTTAGTCCTATTGATAGTCAGGTGTACGCTCGCGGCAGTTGGCACCAGCAACAACTCATGAGTTACTTATAGTTACATCTCTCCCTGAACAGTTGCTTTTAACCTATACTTATTTTTCCCTACTCAGTCGAGATTTTTAAAGATTGTGATACCCAAAGACCACGAAATTTATCCAAGACGACATGCTAAACAAAGTTGAGTTGTTTGATGAGACAGTGTTGGCATGAGAGGAATCCGCCTGACAAATGATCAAAACTGCTGCAGCGAGCGGGCGCTCTGCACCCTCGACATATAAGGAACCGCTCATGCCTCCAAAAGGTTCCTGTAAGTGTAAATGAGATTATAATATATGAATGAAGAGTCTGATCCTCAAAGTATATATGTAGCCAAAGGTAAATCTATCACTGACTGCCTAAAGCCTCTTAAAGTTAAATATCGACCTAACTGAAATCCCCGGGTATTCAAGACATTGCAAGATCAAAATGAATTAACTACTCTAATACAGACACAATACGTAATTTCTTAATTTCCATGTCCTTCTTTTGGGGAAGTAACAAGAAGAAATGCATCGCTCAGAGGCGTTTACTTTAATGCAACCGAGACCTCGCTTTGCATAACATTCCCTGCCAATATGACTGATCCCGCTTGTCAGGGCCAGCTTATGCAAGACAGCATTGTGCAGCATGTGCACTCTTTACATATATAGGGAAGTTTTATTTTTCTTTTTATTATAAAAAAAAGTTTATACCGAAGACGGGAAACAGACGATCAACCTGACCTCACAACAGCGAAA
>NC_061820.1:17713538-17721038 GCF_019202785.1 Penaeus chinensis
AACGCACATACATTCTTATATTCGAACTTTAGGTCACATGAATATTTTTGTCTTTTTTTCCTTTCATTTAACTCGAGCTCTTTTATTTGCTTTTGCCTTCCTGGATTTACTGTAGGTATGAGTATCCTGCCTTTCCGTTGTAGCAAAGGGTAAATAGAAGACCTTTTCATGCATGAACATTGAAGACATACCGTTTACCGGAAACCTAGAATACGAGAGAATAATAATATCCATCTATCTATCTACCTATCTATCTATCTATCCGTTTATATCTCTATCGACATATATCTATATCTATATACCTAACTGCCTGTCTATCTAGTTATCTATATCGATCTTTCTATATATATACCAATCTCTCTCTCTCTCTCTCTCTCTCTCTCTCTCTCTCTCTCTCTCTCTCTCTCTCTCTTTCTCTCTCTCTCTCTCTCTTTCTCTTTCTCTTTCTCTTTCTCTTTCTCTCTCTCTCTCTCTCTCTCTCTCTCTCTCTCTCTCTCTCTCTCTCTCTCTCTCTTAAAATCATAAAAACCGCTACGCTTGTCACACTTATTATGTACAGATCATCGACAACTCCAGTATTGTCATTAATTATTTTTCTTTTCATATGTTAAATACGAAAGGAAAAATTATTGAAACAATTCAGTGCAGTCCTCCTCAGATATAAAAATAAGATTTGCAATAGCAAGGCATTTGATTGTTCCTGTGTAAGAAATAGCATTGGGATTAAATGCGGGGAAATGTGCAGAGGAGGAGGGAGGCGGGAATGGGGTGTGGGGATAGGAGGGAGTGATAAAGGGATACTGAAATTGAAATTGATAACGTTTATTTAGCCAATATACATATATACAGTCTGACACACATATTCTAAAAAAATAGAATGGTTGAGCCTCCTGAGAACACAAGCTCTCTTAATGTGTGTCTAAAGTCTTTAGTACAAATGATTCAACTCGCAGGTGGGTTGGAGACGATTTCAACAATAAAGACACAAATATACAGTATAGGATATAAGACAAAACATCTTACAAATATATCGAGCTATATCGTAATAAATTATGTTATTCATAAAAAATACTTACAAATAATATATTGCACAAGTTTATATATATATATATATATATATATATATATATATATATATATACACATAAACATACCTGCAAACATAAACACATCAATGCATATACATTTATAAACACACATTAACATACATTCATACATACATATATATGCATACATGCATACATATACACGCTACACACACACACACACAAACACACACACACACACACACACACACACACACACACACACACACACACACACACACACACACACACACACATATGTATGTATATATATATATATATATATATATATATATATATATATATATATTACATAGACACATTTGTACACATAAACAAGCATTCTCACATATGTATACGTACACATTTATATGCTTATATCTACATGCACATATATTTGTACAAATTACCACTTATATATTGCATTTATGCTGTGCAGCAGAATTCACTAACCGATGGGGTTTTATCGATTTTTTGGGTGACTTTAGTGATGGAGTGTTGCGTAGATGGGGGTGGGGGGGGGGGAGATTATTCCATACACTTCCATCATGATATGAAAGCAAGTCTTTGATTTGGTTTGAGTCTATAGTAGGGTGCTTTAATAGTAAGGTGGACCGCAGACGATTATTTCTAGCGGAATAACTTATGTTCGTAGATATTGATGTATTTGAAAATGAAGAGTGCACAAAAGTATTTACTTATCTCAGTTTCAATGATGTTAGTATAGAAAATGCAGTATTTGTAGGGTCATATTTACCTAATATAGCAATTGTTCGGATTACTATTTTTTGAGCATGAGTAGGTATGAGTAAATTAATGAAAAATATATGCAAATCACCCGTATGGTACAGGATACCACACTGTTTATTTTTTTTATTTTTTTTATCTATTGGTGCTAGTAATTATACAGCATATAAGACGAATTTTACATACGAAGATGTTTTTACAAAATCATTGATGCAGATCAGAAAAGGAAGTGATCCTAACAGTGAATCTTGAGGTACGCCGTGAGATAATGGAAGGCAATATAAGCTGGAGCCACTATATGAAACAAACCGATTTCTATTTGATAGATATGAATGAAACAAGAGGTTAGCAGAGCCACTGACACCATAATGTGTTATTCTGTGTGTTAAAACCGTATCAAAAGACTAAATCTAGGTATACAGCAACAGTGAAATCTTTGTTGTTAAAAGCCTTGCAGATATGGTTTGTAAAAGACATAACAACTATTTCTGTTGATTTAGTCCCTGTAAATCTAATTTTCCAAACTGATATGGATTTTTTTTTTTTTTTTTATCGCAAGCAGAACTGATACTGCTGGTCTGTAGAAATGATTGTTGGTTTTGGAATCCGATTTGTGAACTGAATTAACCTTTCTGTCTTTAATTTATCGTAGCAAATGAAGATTTAAAGATAGATGTGTGCTGTGCTAAGGCCTCATGACATTCATGAAATTGTGGAATGGGTGAGCGACATTGTTCATTAAATTATGTGTAACATCATTAAATAATTATTGATATAGTAAGATATTTATGTAGAATCTCGTGACTGATTTGCTTCTGCTTCTATCGTTTAATTCTGAGATATATTATTTCTCTTTAGAATTGAATTAATGGCCTTCCATGTGTTCCTGCAGTTAGCCTTTAGTTGAGCTAGCCTTTAGTTTTTTTCTATATAGTATTGCTGCGTGTAAAGCAAATCACCTTAGTGAGAAGATTACACATTCGCCTGAACTGATCTTCATAGCCGTTTTGCATATGGGCGCTAGAGCCTGTTCTCACTTATGAGAGCCTCTATTGCTGGAGTTGTGAAGGGTTTATCATATGATTTAAATTTGAATAATCTAGACGGAAAAAAATAGTGTAAAAGTTATTGTAAACAATAATAGGGTCATTGGAACAGTGAACTAAATCCCAGCATACAGAACAGCAGTTAAGAAATCCCTTCATTTGTCACACTCACACACACACACACACACACACACACACACACACACACACAGTTACTACACTTTTCGGAGACACTTATTCACTCCTCATTCACTCACTCCTCAATCAATCTATCCTCATACACTCACTCACTCATTCACACACACATTCGGCACTCACTCAACTCACTCCTCACCACTCATTCACTCACTCGCACACGTGCGCGCACTCCCACACACACATACAACAGGAACAACGTAACACAGATACAAAAGAAAGTTGATTTTATGAGACTAGATGTGATTGTATATAACATCTCTCATTCCTCCCCCCCCCCCCCTTCTTCCTGCCCTCCCCCCTTTGGACGTTTCTCTCATTCTACTACTACTCTCTCTCTCATTGCTTGTGTAATCAAATCATTGTTCATATCTCAAGAGTTTTGTATTTTATTGCTTAGACAGGTTTTCCCTTTCAAAATTCACATGAAATTATGAGCTTATTAATATTTTATATGTCTAGCTACCATATATTGCTATTGTTATCGTAACGGTTTCATTCTGGTTTTAACCACTTCCTACACTGAAATCAATAAGTCTACGATGTTAAAAGCAAACGTCTTAGCCATTCACGGGTTTTATTTGGCTTCCAAACAAGGTTACGAGCATTCGCCATGTATGGTCAGAAGTACCACTGGTTATGCATTCATATATATGTGCACACACACAAAGACACACACACACATACATGTATGTGTGTGTGTGTGTACACACATAGATATGTGTGTGTGTATGTGTGTATATATATGTATATGTGTGTATATATATATATATATATATATATATATATATATATATATATATATATATATACATACACACATATATATATATATATATATATATATATATATACACATAGATGTGTGTGTGTGTGTGTGTGTATGTATGTATGTATGTACGTATATAAACATTTATATATATATATATATATATATATATTTATATGTGTGTATGTATGTATGTATGTATGTATGCATATACATGGTGGGAAAAATGCACAAACTCGATCTACTGAAAATGAGACAATTTCGAAATCCTCCTGGATTTCATCTTCTGGGAGTGTAAAAGAGAGAAAGAGAGGCAACGCGGTTAACACAGGGCAGGTGAGCACAGGTGCGAAGCGAGGTCAGGTCGGGTCGAAGGATCTATGCGAAGGGTGGCCGGCATTAGGGAGAAAGCGGAGGATGTGGGAAGCGAGGAGGCTGTCGGCAGGAGAAAAGCCGCTGTTCCAGTTGAAATTAGGCAGCAGCTTGATTGGGGAGTATTCCATTAGTCTGCGGGGGTGAACGTCAGACAATCCGCGCAGGTGACCACTCCATCGGATAGCCTGTGTGCACCGATAGCGGAAGAGGGAGCTGTTGCTGTGTCCCCTGGATACAGCATATTTATGTTGAGACAGACGCTTAGTGAGACTGGCGCCTGTCTCGCCAAAGTACTGCTTGTCAAAGGAGACACAAGGGACAGCATAGGTGCCTACCTTCGAGATAGAGGGAGTGCTGGTGTGGGCCAGGTTGCGACGAAGAGTGCTCACCTGGCGAAAAATAAGCTGTAATTGAGCGGGTGAAGAGGGCGACGAAGAGAGTAGATCTCCTCAGGGCAGGCTGAGGACGGGCAGGTGAGGAGTCTCCTTAGGAGAGGAGTCGTCTCGTGCTTTTAAGGGCAAGCTATCCCAAAGTGAATGATACTTAAAAATTGCTCCTTTGCCGTTTATCAAAACGAATTCAGATTTTTTCTATGACTTGCCTAACACTTTCGTTTTAGTTATATCTGTAGCATAAATTAATAAACAAAAAATATAAATATAAATCACGTGAAATATAAAACAAAATAGTAAAGTAATACCATAATGTACATATAATTCGTAGAGAGCAGTGAAAGTGATATCTTCAAATTTAAAAGCCCGAAAGAACTTTCGGGGTTCCTACTAGGTGTGGCTAATTTTCTCCTTCTCACATAAGTAATTACTGTAATGGTTCATTAAAGATAATAGAAAGCTTCCATTTTATATTGATGATATTTGTAATATCAAAAACCCCAGACTAATGTTTAATGGTGTAGAAAAAAAGTAAATAAAAAGCAAACTGTAGCTTGAAGGGGTGGAGCCAAACGTTTGGCAACACCGCTACAAATAAGGTGACGTATAAAGAATCAAGCGACAGGTTTACCTGTCTATAGACTATTTAGGGCCAACGGGAATGAATGCTATAGACCTTCTGTGGTCTATTTACTTCATGTTAATAAAATTACCAGGATGGTAACTTTATTAAATGAAGTAAATAAAAGATAGCGTTTTCATTTAATTCAGAAAAATGAAAACTGTTTTTCCAATCATCTCGATGCTTGTTTGTGGCTTTAGCTAATAGCCATGAAAACCTCCCTTACTTATTCACCTTACACCCTTTGAGATTAACCTTCCTGTTACATGGTTCTCACCCTGAATAGGAAGCCAGCCGATGCTCGAGCATTGCAACCAATTCTCTGTTCTGCAGCTTTCGGCGCGCGTCCCATGAGGCTCGGTTCCGGTCTTGAAGAGGGCAGGTAGACATCTTTCTTTAGACAGTACCAACTGACATGGAACTCACATCAAGACCAAAGCTTACACAGACACAGATGTCGTGACGGTGATATGAGGGGTTATGATTTTCTTTAAGAATAAGATTTAAACGTACAAATCTCCGAGGGAAGTCAATTACCGATACACGTTTATGTTGGGACAGACCCCAAACAAAAAAAAATATTTCAAGTGTCTTGCATTTGCCATTGCTATGGAATAATGCAGATGCTTTATTTGTGTGCGAATGAACATTACATATGCCACGCCATGTTTTCCATACTTGAGGACTCCTTGAAGAATCGAAATCCGAAAACATTTTCATTAGTCATGATACTTTTAGGTGAGTCTCTGGCAACTTTTGCCTTCTGTTCTTTTTCGCTATATTGGTTCGCCACGGGCTTTCCCAGCGTGAATTCATTAGTAAGGAATTGCTCCTTTGCCGTTTAATCAAAGCGACTTCAGATTTTGTGTATGATTTGCATATTACATGTAATAAGTAATCAGTACATAATATGTTACAAAAGTGACTTGCTTTCTCCCGATCTCATGGCTTAGTAGCATGGCTTGAATGAGACAAAAGACAGTGTTATCTCGTCTGTCTATAGACTATTTAGGGCCAACGGGAATGAATGCTATAGACCTTCTGTGGTCTATTTACTTCATGTTAATAAAATTACCAGGATGGTAACTTTATTAAATGAAGTAAATAAAAGATAGCGTTTTCATTTAATTCAGAAAAATGAAAACTGTTTTTCCAATCATCTCGATGCTTGTTTGTGGCTTTAGCTAATAGCCATGAAAACCTCCCTTACTTATTCACCTTACACCCTTTGAGATTAACCTTCCTGTTACATGGTTCTCACCCTGAATAGGAAGCCAGCCGATGCTCGAGCATTGCAACCAATTCTCTGTTCTGCAGCTTTCGGCGCGCGTCCCATGAGGCTCGGTTCCGGTCTTGAAGAGGGCAGGTAGACATCTTTCTTTAGACAGTACCAACTGACATGGAACTCACATCAAGACCAAAGCTTACACAGACACAGATGTCGTGACGGTGATATGAGGGGTTATGATTTTCTTTAAGAATAAGATTTAAACGTACAAATCTCCGAGGGAAGTCAATTACCGATACACGTTTATGTTGGGACAGACCCCAAACAAAAAAAAATATTTCAAGTGTCTTGCATTTGCCATTGCTATGGAATAATGCAGATGCTTTATTTGTGTGCGAATGAACATTACATATGCCACGCCATGTTTTCCATACTTGAGGACTCCTTGAAGAATCGAAATCCGAAAACATTTTCATTAGTCATGATACTTTTAGGTGAGTCTCTGGCAACTTTTGCCTTCTGTTCTTTTTCGCTATATTGGTTCGCCACGGGCTTTCCCAGCGTGAATTCATTAGTAAGGAATTGCTCCTTTGCCGTTTAATCAAAGCGACTTCAGATTTTGTGTATGATTTGCATATTACATGTAATAAGTAATCAGTACATAATATGTTACAAAAGTGACTTGCTTTCTCCCGATCTCATGGCTTAGTAGCATGGCTTGAATTTTTTTGAGAGTGCTAGGAATGACCAAGCTTTCAAAACAGTCCTAAGAGAAATGGTGAACTTGGAATTAAATTTCATCAACTGCACGCAAAAGAAAAAGGAAAAAATCACGTTAATCCAAAATGCCCCCCTTTTTTCTTGCAGGGGAGCTAAAATAACAAATATCTGAGTGGTTTTATTTCCATATCGCTGCGCAGAAGAGGCGACTGGCAAAGGATATCTCTGCTGCTGGGCTCGTTAAATGCTCGCTTTTTCACATTGTCACTAGCCCTGTTTCTTCACACTTTGGGAACGTTGCCAGTGATTCAGTGATACATT
>NC_061820.1:17758538-17761038 GCF_019202785.1 Penaeus chinensis
CTACTTCAAGTCCGCACTTCCCCGCCAGCCAAAATAAGGTGAGTTGCTAATCTCGTAATGTTTATCTCGTTGGTAAGGAATTATCAGTGAAGTGAACATTTTCCATCTCATTGTTCTTTGCAGACTCCCAGCCTAAAAAACCGGATCTCCCCTCAGCCAGCCTCGTGCTCACCTCTAGCGCCACGCACACACACTCACTTGGATTTACTTAGATTCACATCTTAAACTACTTTTATTCATTCTCATTTTATGATTATGCCTTACGTACCACCAATCGACAATCACTTCCCTCAACTCCTCCTCCCTCAACACCTGATGCCACCACTCCACTCTCCCCTCACACTACATGAGCTCACTACTGCCTCTCAACTCGCGCTGACTCCCGTCTAACCCCTCACTCCTCCAGCTATGCCTTCCAACGCTGCGCCACTTCACCTGTTCCTCTTACTCCTGTCGACTTTACTTCTCGCCTTCATCCACTCTCGACAATCGTCCGCTTCGATGGTTCAGACGCGAGACTGAGGAATATGTGGCGGCTACTTCCCCACACTCTCCAATATTTTCCAATCGGAATTCTTCAGAATTTAGTGAATGCTGTTGCAGCATTTGTTGCAATGTCTCGATCAGACATCAATTCCTATCTGAAGAGTGATGACTGCCTTCGAAAAGAGTAGGAACCGTACATGGGACGATTTTAAGACCGACTAACTTCCAAATGACAATCGTTTTGAAGGAAGTTCCCCCATTCCTACAACTGCACACATGTTTAACCTGAGACCAGCCTCTTTCTCACCCATTGATCTCCATCTCCTAGGTGCAAATGTTTGGTCAGCATTCGACCAAATAAAGTGTGCCCTTCATGGTTCCCCTAGTTCTCTTATTTCAAGCCTATTGCAGATGCAATAGACGTGAACTGTAATATCTTACAAACCTATTTCACCTTCTGCACCTTCTTTTCCGCTCTACCTCACGGCCAACAGGAGACTGTCCTTGATAAAATGCAACTCTCTGAAATGGCGAGGGACGTGACCAATGGATTTCTGAAAGCCTATACGCAGTCTCTTAATTATATTCCTGCTAGTGCATCCACAGGAGTACAGGAATCCCGTCATCCACAGCCCTCTTGTCACCCACATCCTTCCCACCAGCCACAGCCTCCTGGCCAGCATCAACTCCTACCTGCGAACGCATGATATCCAGTCACCCAGTAGTCGTCTAGCCAACCCTGCAGGATGAAGAAGGACTTCACTTGGTTGCCTCGTTCAGGAGAAGTCAAGTTCAACATTACTCTCTCCAATAAGATGAACTCCTTTCCATTCGTTATTGCAAATGATGCTCATCTCCCAGGTGATCTCTAATTAGGTTATAACTTCATGAACAAGGCTGGAATTCTTCATCAACCTGACAGAGATATCGTCAGTCATCAAGGTAACGTCTAACGTCTTACCACACCGATTTCTGTTTGGCACTCCTCTTCTAACTCTGCAAATACAATTGCAGCTGTCATGTCAGGGCGGTAGAATCCCTTGCAGTTGATCCAACATCAGACAACTACACGAAGGACGACCAAACTCGTCGCTCGTCCTCTGCCACCAGGATATTCAGAATCGCCGCCATACCACTTCGACAACAGCGAACGTTAAGTCTTCCACAGTAACATATTCCTCATCATTCTCTCAGGTGCTTCAGATTCCTCAAATCTCACACTTCTCCCTTTCAAATAGTCGATGGTTCTGGAATGTGGTAGTCTATGAGGTAGCCTACTGAAAGAGTGAGTTGTGCTTGATCAATGCAACCTGCACACCTGCTTGCCTGCGTTGTGGGACACATGTGCAACTATGAGGTCACAGACCTCACTATCTTTTCGTCGATAGACGAAGATCCATCTTCAAAGGACTTCACCACCTTTTCCACTCCACATGGACATTTTGCTCTCACTAGAATGTCCTTTGGTCTTAAGAATTCGCCTATTACCTTCTCGAGATTGATGGCACTGATTATGCAAGGCTTGATTGGTGATGTAGCCTTCCTCTACTTTGATGACTTACTTATCGCCTCGAGGGAAATTGCAGACCACTAATATAAATTAAAATTAGTCTTGCCGACATGAACCTGCCAATAAACGTCTAGAAATGCCAGTTATTTCGCACACAGACTGAGTATCTAAGCCACACTGTCGACTCAACCTGAGTACACCCCAACGACAAAAAGATACGGGATGTACAGAATTTCCCGATGCCTTCATCAGTCACTCAGGTAAAATCATACCTTGGTCTAGCAGGATTTTACTGCTCATTCATTGAGAAGTTTGGGATCGTCACTGAACCTGTGACCCAACTTTAATGAGACTTTCTATCTCACCACAGGTTCTTCATCAATAGCCAAGAGAAATTACTCCATCACCGACCTCGAGCCCTCGTATGGGCTCTCAAGCATTTCAGAGAAATCATTTTAGTTTATGTGGATATTCTAACTGATCATCACCCACTTAAGTATATCC
>NC_061820.1:17773538-17776038 GCF_019202785.1 Penaeus chinensis
GTCTTGAAGAAATTTCAGGCATTCTGCAGAAGAGAAAATCAAATTTATCACTGATAAAATAGCTCGCTTTGTTTTCAGGGAACAGATTCTCGCTTGCTTTAGTCTTGCCGCTCTGGAACTACTGTAAACAAAACGAAGGTATTTAGCTGTGTGTGGTTGGCTCTATTTTCAGCGGCAGACTTGCTGCTTCATTTGCTACAATCATAACAATGAACAATCCAATTCATTCTACACTTCATTATGTCTATATATACACAAATATACATATATACTTTCATACATACACACAGACACACCCACACAAACACACACACACACACGCATATATATGTGTATATATATATATATATAGATAGATAGATAGATAGATAGATAGATTTACATATATATGTGTGAGTGTATTACACATACACATACATACATATATATATATATATATATATATATATATATATATATGCATGTATGTTACACACACATACACACACACACACACACACACACACACACACACACACACACACACACACACACACACACACACATACATACGCACACACACACACACACACACACACACATATGTGTATATATATATATAGATAGATAGATAGATAAATATACATATATTTATGTGTGTGTGTGTGTGTACACATACACACACACACACATATATATATATATATATACATATATATATATATATATATATATATATATGCATGTATGTTACACACACACACACATATGTGTACATACACATATATATGTGTATGCATGTATATGTATATGTGTACATACACATACAAAAGTGGAAGATATACTTGGGAGCATATATGTTGGAGACAGGATGACAGATGGACAAAGAAAGTAACAGACTAGGCCATAGATAACATAAAGAGGCCAAGGGTCAGACCAATGACAAGATGGCGTGACGGGATAACGAAATGTGAGGGCCAAGACTGGAAACAAAAATCGCAAGATAGACAAGGTTGGAAAAGATTGGGAGAGGCCTACGTCCAGCAGTATGATAATATATATGTGTGTGTGTGTACAAATATTGATGTGTGGGGGTGTGTGTGAGTATAGACTATACACGCAAACATATAGATAAGATAAATTCCGGCTGGAGTGGGTCACGGAGCACGCCAAGCCGTTTCTTTCGCCAACTGTGGGCCAGATCGTGGCGCCCTCCGCGCTGCCTCCCGGCGCCCCACCAGATTCTTTTGCTTCCGTTCATCTCACTGCCAAAGGCGGTCAAAGTGCAGAGCCGCGTCCTTGCCTGACTTGTTAGTCGTTCTTCTTCGTATTCGCTTCGCATTTACGAATCGTACTCATTGCACTCTCATTTGTTTTTGCGTCATTATTTCGTTCTACTGATTTTATACTCATTACGTTATTTTTTCATAATATGTCATTTATTTTATGAGTTCTATTAAACCTATAAAGTCCACTATCTTACTTAATTCTGTAAAACTTTTATATATATTATATTTTTATCATATATATGTGTATATATATATATATATATATATATATATATATATATATATGTATACATGTGTGTATATATACAGACATATATTTGTAGAAAAGGTATAAATGAGAATGAATATTTTCACAATACAAGAGATTTGACAGGTTTCGATTATATCTTCGTCAGAAATACACACACACACACACACACATATATGTATATATACATATATGTATATTTATATATATTGTTGTATATATATACACATACATGTGTGTGTGTGCGACGGGGAACTGAACTCGGGACCACGAGGGTCGGAGTCCAGTGCTCTAACCACTGGACCATCGTGGCAGTCGTGTATATAAATATATATATATATATATATATGTATATGTATATTTATATATATGTATGCATATATATATATATATATTTATATATATATATATATATATATATATATATATGTACATATATATGTATATATGTGTGTGCGTGTGTGTGTGTATACTCACACATATACGGACACTAATCTATATCTATACATGAATGTGTATGATACATACGCATAGCGGGAACACGACATATCGCCTTCAGAAGTTAACATAGGGGAAGTCACCGCCGTGGCTCAAGTGTTGATTAGGAAAGGCATCTAATCAGACAAGGGTGGCACTGCCAAATAACCTCTCAATAGTGGATTGAGAGTGGCCTGTCCTGCAGTGGTATAAACGGCTGTTGAAAAAAAAAAAAAAAAAAAAAAAAAAAAAAAAAAAATATATATATATATATATATATATATATATATATATATATACACAATACTACACACAGACACACACACAATATGTGTAAATATATATATATATATACATATATATATACATACACACATATATACATATATGTATGGATATGTATTTTTGTATACATGTATTTTTATATATATACCCATATATATGTATATATATGTTTATATATATATATATATATATATATATATATATATATATAAACATATATATA